>NW_010233499.1:0-19335 GCF_000690775.1 Eurypyga helias
CGGCCGCCGCCCCGCGGGGAGACCTAAACCGCCTGCACCGCTGCAGGGCACCGGTGCTGCCTTCTCGGCCTTCGCGCGGCGCCTCGGCTTCCCGCCGAAACACCGCCCCTCCCCTGGGGCTGGGTCCACCTCAGGGAAGGATGCTCTCTGCAGATGTCCATCCGTCCCCACTAAGCACGGAACTACGCCACCAGACTTATCTGGGGGAGCATCTTTGAACATGGTCCAACGTTCCGTGGCGAAAGGCTAGTCTGTAACGAAAAAGAAACCTTTAGAACCCTCTCAGGTGCCAGAGACAGAAAAGTGACCTGAGAAATAGGGAACAAGATTGACTGAAAGTATCACTTAAGACCTAACGACAACAAACTCCATTTGCTCACAAATATAACCTACCTGTTCCTTTCTGTGTGCATCTCAGCAGCTGCGTTTCAAGAGTAATTAAAGTTAATGAGCTGTGCTTTGTGGTAGAATCAAGAAAACCTAATTGGCGTAATTGGTTGTGAGATAGCAAGTGCATCTTCCTGGATAACAACATGTCATCGTTTGATAAGAATAATAATGAATGTGATAAATAAATCAGGGCCTTTCTAATGTGTTAATAAAATAATGGAGTCGGAGGCATACATGTGCAAATGACAAATTGTTAGTTTGGAGGCTGCGTACAACTGTCTGGGTAAGATGGATGGGGAAGTGGCCTTCCTGAACCTGTCAGCTACGGCTCTTGGCTAAAATCCAGCTGCGAGAGATGAAGCAGCCATGCTGCCCTTTGCAGAGAACGTGCTGCAGATGTTTTCGGCGGCGGCCTCCGCAGAGCAGGAAACGTATACAGTGGCTGAACAAAAGCAGCTTTTATTTTTTCCCCTCCTTAAACCCTTCTGTAGTGTTGGTGCTGGGCAAACAGGAATAAAGATGGACAGAGACACCCAGGCATGTGTTGTGGGAAGGGAGCTACTGGAATAGTGCGCAAACCAGCCTGTTTGACCCAAATCATTTAGAGGCTAAGACAAGCAGAAAATGATGATTTATTACACAAATGGCCTTAAGCTCAAATGTGAACAAATACACCAGAACAAAAGCTTCTGAGGCAATATTAAGAATCAGTAAATAGAATCATTTTCATCAATGGGTGCCTTTAAAATCAAATTAATACTGCCAGATTATGGGAAGGCCTGCACCTCCAGTGGATAAAGTCACAGAAGGGATTGTCCCAGTAAGGAAACACCGAAAGAGACAGCTTTAGGCAGAAATAGAGCAGCAGTGCCCAGTGACTGAGAAGGAGGTGGGTCATAGGATAGTTCTTGGTCGTAACACCTTTTATCCCCTAATCAATGTATGCTCTCGTTCACTGCTGCTCTTAATGTACTGCCCAAGGTGAGGAATTGCAGTTCAGAATATCTACTTGTTGAGTCCAGTCCCAGCAGAGCAGGACTCGAGTTGGAAGGAGCCATAAAGAGTATGATGTATGTCTAAGAACAACTCATCTGTTAGCAGTGCCCAAGAGTTTATCTCCTTTGCAAGCATACAGGGAACAAGCTATGGCTCCTGGAAGGCATCCACCTGGCTGGGTACCCTCAGCACTTAGAATTTCACATCAGTAGAAGGTATAAAGTACATATCACTCAGCTCCACACAAAAGCTCCAGCTTGCACAAATGGCTGGTAAAAGGCTGCTGACACAGAGAAGCCTGAGACCGACCCGTCAGACTGCGGGGTACTCACTGAGACTCCCCACAGTCTCAGTGTTTTGGAACTGAGGCTGGCTAATAAAAACCAGTCAGGTGGCGAGGGTCAGCACATATGCAAATGTGAGAGGTGTGAGACAGAACCTGTTCTTGACCTGCTGTGGGGAACAGCTGTGAAATGACCAGACCATGTCTGAAATGTAGAGAGGCTAACAGTGAAGCACTTTGAACGGAAGCCAAGCATCAGTGAGCCTCAGACCAAATAACCCCCTGAACCTAGGCAGGCTGTGATTAAAATCTGATGCTCTATAAGTTAATTAAATACAGGAGAAATGGGGAGCTTTTGTAAAGCTGTCTTTATGGTCATTAGTTGCTATGCAGCTGAAAAGGGAATTAAACGCACGGGAAGAAGGCACTAGCCGAACTGGTTGCTCTCAGGCAGTCTTCCCAGTGAGCATGCTCCAGGTCTGGCTCTCCCCTTGTGCTCCTCAAGACACAAAAAGACCACTCCAAGCTCAGAAAGCCTAGTCTTGACCATGTGACCTTCTTACCACTACAAAATTCCATCTGTTTTCATTGCATTATCACTGATTTACGTTAATACACAAGGGGGGGGGAAAGCAGTTTCTGTGAGATAAGAGTGACTTGTGTCCAGCAGAGAAAGAACTGGAGCTAAAAACTGAAAACTTGATAGTATTGCGATGTGCAGCAACTTCCTTATGTCAGTGAGAGGGAAGGGCCACGAAGTGAGCAGGATCAGACCCAGCACACTGCATGTCTGCAAGGGGAACGCTCAGGTGGCAGAATGCTGGCAGAAGTGCGCTCTGCTTTCCCCCCGGAGCTCCTAGCACGGGCACGTGTTAGGGATGTAGTCAGTGTTGTCATGCTCTGGTTAGTATCAGGAACAGTTCCTCTGGCTGCTGTAATTTGGATCAAGGACCACAGATGCCATCAACAAATCAGAGGGAGAGGAACTGTGGAGGTAATCTACAGCCCTCTTCCCCAAGTGAGCTGAGACCCGAATCAAGGCTTTTACTTCAGAAACCAGAAGCTCATCAAAGCTGATTTGTGAAGGTGCTATTAATGGAACCCAGGGAATTAACTAAAACTTTCTTTACTGTGAGTTGTAGACGTAATTGACTTGGCTAACTCTGTCTGTCTTCCCAAAGCTGCTGAAGACCCAGTAGTTCCGTTTGAGTCAGATACTGGTCAGTAGTTGTCAGACAAATCTGTATAGGGCATTGGTTTGACGATTACAGGTATTATAGTAATAGGTTTCTCACAGAATGGCATTTTATACAGTCTTTACTTGCTTTCCATGGCCACAGTGGTTTCACCTGAGACTCAGACTGTAGATGAAGCTCCAAAATAGACATCTTTTTTCTCCCACAAAGCTTTGAAAATGTGTGCTGAAATATTGGAATGGGCTTAGTGAAATCAATGTCCCCACTCCTCTGCCTCCAGAAGTTATTTCTCTACATTTGTAATCCTTACTCTGGATTGTTGTCCATTTCGTAGAAACATCAGACCCTGATTTCCGGCCTGAGGGATAGCGTTGAAGTGTTTTTATGGAGTGTACGACTAAGAGCAGGCATAATAGAGGAGAACAACCTTCAAATACGTGTATTCACAATAAAAGATGCATTGGTGAATGGTTAAGAGAGAGCTCAGTATTAATGAAAAATGCCAGAATGCTCCAAAGATTCTCGTGATTATTAACTAGGGAATAACACAATGTAGATGAACTAACAGACGAAGGGTTGGCTTCACTGTTAAAATAGAATTCTCTTTAAATTATATTGGCCTGAAAACAGGGTTCATAATAGAAACACTGATAGAATCTTAATTATAGAAGCAATTGCACAGACCAAGGTTCTGGCCACCCAATTTAGGAATTAGAATGTAAGTATTTAAGAGGCTTAATAGGCCTGCTACTATTCAGCTGTAGGTAGCAGCTGGCTTTGGGAGTACTGTAGCTGGGGATGCTGTGGAAGAAGGGCTCATAATGCAGGATAAATTAAGTAATTTCCAACCACTTCATTACATGATATGTACATGCATTGTCAGTCATGTTTGACCCACGTGGCTAGCCTAAAATCTGGAGTTTTAGAAATTGCTTATAGGGAGAGACTTGGGCGACAGTCAAGGATTTGCTGCTGCAATCCTTTTTATTTACCAAGGACACGTTAAATCCTGTTTTCTTAAACGTAATAAATCAAACAAGAGAAGTGGTTTTGCTCACAGAATCCCTTCTGCAGCATGTCTTGGGTCCCCAGCACTTTCTAAAGTGATATGTACTATTTCAGCTATAGTTCTATAAAGCACTTTGAATTATTTTATCTTAAATTAAAAAGTTAACTACACTTTGCTTTACCTAGAGTTCCTCTAGAGCCCTTTATCTATAGTTCAGACTGAAACAGAAATGACAGACATCAGTATACATAAACTAACAAAAAAAAACCCTTAAATCCTTTAGCGTCCCATCCTGAATAGCGTTCCATTTATTGTACCTGCCACAAAGGTTGAAAACATGGCCCTTCTTGGCAAAAATTCCCGACCTTTTCTATAGTCCTTACAGAGTTATTGCAAACATGCTGAACATTAAGAAAAGGAATTGCACTTGGCTTGACAGACTTGACCAGGCAGAAATGCCAAATATAATTCTTGAGTATCATGGATAAAAGAAATTCCTGTGATGGTTTCATCCCCAGTATTTCATTTTATAGCTTTGGCCTTCATAGATTTGGCTGTCAGAGTACAGGAGCAGTTCTAAAAGCCATAAGAAACAGGAACTGCACATGTACCAAGGCACAGAGGCCAGAGAGTTGCCTCTCCTGGAAACCCTGGCATTTTCTTCTGTACCCACAGATACAGAACAGGGACCTTCTGAAACTGGCCAGCCTATCAACACTGTCCTGTGCTACAGATGTGCTGTTACTGGGCTTCTACCACTTTGTCTTTCCCCTGACAGGTGAACAGGGTGAGAGAAGACGACATGTAAAGGTCCTAGGAGGTCCCTCTTTACAGGAAGAAGAAATAAAACAAATGTTGTCATGGGGAATTTGAGATAAACAGGACAAATGCAGCACTCAGATTCTCTCACGGGGAGGATCTGACCCCATAGGCTACACATGTTGTTCCCAATCCTCCTCTTCCCTGCTCATGGAGCTCCAGCTCTCTGACAGCTCTCCTATGTGCATTCATTAGTCACAGAAGAGCACATTCCTCCATCTTCTGGACAGCTACAAACTAAACACCATTAGCCTCTTTCCAGCCATGCTTGAAACAATACATTGCTAGCTCAGAGAAAGCAATCTGCTTTAGCCTCAGGAAAGGATCTTTTTAGTCTTTGTTAGACTCTCAGTTGTTTTCATCCCTGACATGTCCTATGAAAGCTTCCACAGCTGTGTATTTCTTAAACTATTTTTAATCCCCGCTTCAGAAAAAACCCCCACCAACAACCAACACTCAAATCCCTCTCCTTTATCTTTTCTTTCCCTGAGAAGTCTTTTGTGATTTATTTTCTTCTGCCCCAGTAGCTGATAACTTCTTTTCCTTCAAGCCTCAGGGAGAAGGATTCTTTTATCTTTTTATCTTCCACAACAAGGAAGTATATTTTTTGAGCAAAAGTAGGATCTAGGCTTCTGCTGTTATTTATCACATCACTGAGACAGCAGGATGCCTCTGCTGGGACCTCGTGAACATTATTTATTTTAAGATTAGATTTGGAAGTTTGAAGGCAATCAAACAAACTGGTAACATAGCATAATAAATGCCCTGGAAGTGTCAACCCTCTATTTCGGCAATCCTCAGATAAACACCTTAAAACCCTGGTAAGAATGTCCCTCAATAGCATTATGCTGTAGGTAGAGTTAGTTAAAGCCAGAGGACCTTTCTCTTAATGAGTTGTCACTGGAGGGAACAAACAAAATTGGTTAAGAAGAGCCATAAAGCAGCAGCATCCCAACACAGTACCCTACCTTTCTCCTCGAAATTTTGACTTCGTGTCCTCTCACATGTACTAATGAGAGCAGCTCGAGGCTGGAATTGATCTTAATCCTTCCTTCGCTGGCTATCCAAGTGCTTTTGGCACCATTTCCAAAGAGGAAATGACACATGACTTCTGGAGCGAATTAGCAAAAGCAGTGAGTTTTAGAAAGTGAAAACGTGTCAGAAGTTAATTCCACAGCTACCTACATATGTTAAGCTAAATTAAAGTAATCTCATGACAATTGCAGTGTCCCTGGATAGGCCTCTATTTCACGGGGGTTCCCATTTCACTGCAGGCAGATGGAGCTCAACTTGCTGCAGTGTCCCGAAGGCAGCAGCAGAGGATGTCACCCGTGTGTTGAGCTGAGGAGTCAGATAAGCAGTTTGTCATCCAAAATCACTGTACTGAAAGCCAAATGACACGGGACAATAATGCTCCTCCGTGCTGCTGACAAGAATGATTTAATGGTTCTCACTAATGCCACCTGCTCGAGTGCTTTTCTCAGCAAGCACAGTGTGGGAGATTTGAGCTGGTGAGCCCAGCTGGGTCCTACTGGGATGTGCTGGAATACGTTCTGTTTTGCAATGAGATTTGCAGGTGTCAATGCAGTCAGCAGAATTGGTGGTTTGGTCTGATGTACCAGCTGGAAAGACCTGGACAGTTTCTGGAGCTGCCCCTTTATTCCTGCTGTCACTGCCTCTTGCTGTTCTGGGCAGATCTCCACTGTATCCTGTAAGGACCAGAGATCTCTTTTGGCATGCAGGGACTGGCTTTTATGTCATGACACACTGTGAAGTGCGAGACGTTATTCATAACAATGGCTGACTCCTAACCATTAGAGGGCTTCTTCCTTCCTACTTGCAGGGGTAGCGGTTTGCCACGTGTTAGAGAGAACTGGTGACCAAAGCTTTAACTAGGGCTTTCAAACACGGTTCTGGAAATGTTTTATCTCTTTTCAGGAAGACAGACACCACTATCAAGCGTATTTCTTTGAGTGTCTTGTCGTGATATGGTGTCAGACTATGAGATGTTCCACGTGGTGTTTAAATCCTGTCACAAACGAAGATGTTGTCCTAAGCCCAAGCACTGCTGGAATAGGGATCTGGGCTGAGAAGCTGCAAAGAAAGATGTGGCAAAGCAACATCAAGGAGAAGAAGAGTTAAATGGCTGAAGAATATTGAATGCAGATTATCCTTCAGGATTTTTCCTACTTAAGTCAGCATGAAAGAGAAAAAAATGCAGTCACCATAAAGAGTCTAACAAACAGAAGCACAGAGGAAATGGCTGTGGCCGGGAAAGGCAGTTTACCCACTGGTTTCAATAGAAGCCACAGAACTGCTTAGAAAAGGAACAAAGAGTGCTGCAAGAGTCAGAAATTGCAGGCTAAGGCCCAGATCCAGCTGAAAGAGGCACAAGCTCATAGTGACAGGCCCACCTGGGAGCAATTCTCAGATCCAGGTCTCAGTGTGAGCTCTGTCCTCACCCAGGTGGCCTGTGTAGACTGTTTTCCTCCCCTGGCCTTCGCTTCAATTGCCTTCTCTCCATCTGAAAGCCCAGTAGGAAACACAACATCTGCTGACTAGGGGCTGTTCACAAACCTTAACATTGGGGTTTTTTCCTCTTAAAATATTAAAGGCAGTGGGACTATTCCCATTACAAATCTCCATTTTGTATAAGCAAATTTTGTCTGTTAAAATATACAACATAAGATTTGGGGGGCTTGGAGGGTGTTGTAGCTCATTTCAGTTTTACCTTGTTTTTCCTCCTTGCACCGTCCCCAGTAAAACCAGCTACTCCTTTTTGCTCTGGCTTTACACTGTTCCTCATGCAGAAACTTAGGTGGGAAAATAAGAACTGGAAAGTGACAGTTTCAGAATCTTGTTAGTGCAGAATGCAAATTTACACAGACATCTTGGAAAAATGGTTCAGACCTGTTACAGTTTTGGAGTTCTTTAAATACACAACTCATTGACCTATTTTTCATAATGAGAAATAGACCTGTCAGGGAGGTTTTAAAATAATTACTGTAATAGGTGTGAGAGTTTAGAATATCCCACTTAATTCAGAAAAATAGATTAGTTTCCAGTTCCCTTAAGAAGTGATGGTTTGCCAAGTGTTTAGTGCAATGGGTTAGCAAAGCTGTTGGAACAGATCAACCCCAACAACTTTAAGAACAGCAACACAATTTTAAAGGACTGCCTCAGTCAATACCAGTTATTCATTAATTGGTCCAAGCACATGAGCCACAGAGGACCTCATGTCCCCACCTCTTTTCTCTTCTTAGGGAACCCCCGACTCAGTGTAAGAGTTTCCCAATGGTTAACATCCACCAAAAATGTCCAGATGACCACAGGGAACAGTTTTATTTCTCCATTATAAATACACCATATAATATTTTGTCCCCAGTGAGATACTTCCAGTGTTTGAGATTATAGCTGTTCAGGCCAAACATATATAAATCATTAACAGACCTAAATCTTGAAATTTTACTCTTCTGATGTCTGGGAAAGGGGTAGAAACATTTTGTTTTGGCTTTTCTCTGTCTACTGTCTCTCTGCTGCCTTTTTTTTTTTTTAAGACTTTGCTAACGAGGTCTCCCTCCCAAACCCAAGTGGAATAAGTTACTCCCACCTCCAGTGCTAAGTGCTTTTATGTGCTAAGGTTTCTCTATCACATACAAAAGTAAAATAGCAGACACCAGAGATCAGGTTCAGCCTAATCCTTCATCCCTGGAGATATTCAAAAGCAATCTGGACATTTTCGTGGGCAACCTGCCCTGGGTGGCCCTGTTTGAGCACGGGGCTTGGACAAGATGACCAATTCATTCACAGGGGACATGGAGTGCCCACCGTGCTCATACCCTTATGTGCAGTGGTACCACAGCAGCAAAGTTGGTCAGGTGAAAGTTGCTGGGTGTTCAGCCACGAAATATGAACCTGAAGTGGTAGCTGTAAAGGCAGGTGCAGGCTGACATAAGGGATGCAGAGCATCTCCTGTGGTCACCTTGGCCTCATTCTCCCCCAAAACAGTCTATTTCTTCTATTGTGGAAGAACAGTATGCTTGGTTCTAGTCCATTAAAATAGTTCCTTATTTTATTTTGTGTAATTTCACTAAAATTCAATAGAATTACACCAGTGTGAAGTCACTAATTTGGTGGTGGTTGTTTGGGTTTTTTTACGTTAAGTTCTAAACTACCCCCTTATTTACGCTTAGGTATTAATCTGTTAGCTACCAACAGGTGACAACCTAACTGCATAGATTGGGAGTGTAATTTGTTTATGGTTTCCTGTTTTGGTGGTGGTGGTTTGTTGTCTTCTTTTTAACTAGCAATCCCACTAAATCCCAGGAATTACAATCAACTGCAAAACTATTGCAACCATTACTGTACCATCTAAAAGCAATTCAACAGCTGCATCTTCTAAATTGTTACTCAGTCCAGAGACCTACAAATAATACAGCCTCATAATGCTAGCTACAATTACGATGTGGCTTACAGAGCATGGATAACTAGGAATTGCATGATAAATACCTTCAATTTATAAGGTAGTTAAAAGTTATTTTCAGGATGTACAAAGGAAAGCAAAATCAAATGACTGCTAAAATATTTCTAACATTTTATATAGCTTCATGCATATATGTTTTAGACATATTATTTTATATTGGGTTGTTTTTTTCTTACAGACTAGCTGATCAAGATACTAAGCCTGATGTATATACATACACAGTTCTTCTTGAGATGATTCTGTGTAACTTTCTTTTTGAAAAAGTAATTGATATATTTAAATAAAAAAGTGAATGTGTGAGTATGACTTGGTTTTGGTGGGCAAGAACCTACCAGATCTCATCTCCCAGTCATAAATAGGCATTTTATAATGTAATAGGGAAACAGGCCTCCATTTTTCTAAATTCTTGGTATTGCTTGTATAACTGCTGAACAGCTGCCCAGATGTTGATTCTGCATTTCAGAGAGCACATCAGATTCAAAGCACATAGAGATAGGATAAGCGGCTCACAGTACTAGTTTCTATAAGTCATTCTGACAGTTTTCTATACAGTATATTTTCTACTATTTTGCTTTGCCCTTTGCCATTTCAAATTAATGAAATTTGTGTTATTTAGTCTAGGAAACCATGGTTTGATAGACATCCACACTGTTAGAAAATTAACCTGATTTAAAATAGCTAAACATAAGTGAATAAAGTGGGTAGAAGAAAACTTTACCTCTAAACAATTCCTCTTTGCACCCTTTGCTGAGTGATGTAAATGGTAAAAGGTTCTTCTAGTGCCTATGGATATAACGAAGAAATATTACTGGTAGAAAAGTCCTGTGTCTTTAAAACTATATAAATAAGTATCTAGGGACAGGTATTCACACAGATTTCAATGTCAAATATATTCCTACAAAACAACATACTGTAAGCTCATAACTCTTTCAAACTACAGGCAATGACTGTCACTTAGCGTAGGTTCTGTTAAATTATTTCTTGGCTTCTTGTGGTTTTACCACTTTGCAAATTATTCACTCTGAAGTGTGTAGTATATTTACTTTTTGCCTGCTGGGCAATTATACTATTCTGAAATTGACTATGTGTGATTCTCCTTTGGTATACTACCACCAATCATTTTATCCCTCTTTCCCCTTGCATTTATACCCGAGAAGCCCACCAAGGCCAGGGTGTCTGAACTAGTTTTGTTTTCTTGTGTTAGGACAACATCACCATCCACTCTTCCGTTCAAAGGTAGGTGTAAAAGACCGGTTTGGTAGCCTAGCAGAGAAGCTTTTCTCGTACACACTCTCTCTCTCTCTTACTTACCCATATTTGAAATGATCTGTTGATTCATTCAGTGGAAGGATGAGCAATATGCAATGTGGGAAGATGAATATACAAAGCATTATTTACTTTTATAATTCTGTGGATGTCCTGTAAGTCAAGAGTAATTTGATGTTGCAAGCCTGGAGATGTACACTGGTACACTAATTATGTTCATTTAGAAATTATCCAGGTAGGTAGACAGATGAATTAGTAGTTCACTACATAAATCTGAAACTGAGGTCATGGTCCCAACTAACGGCCATTTGTTGAAGCTCTTTCAATTAACTGTTTTTTCTAAAAGATGGGAGTGAAAGAGTCATTCCCGTTTTAAATTCAAGTCATGTACGTTTTCCTGAGTGTCCAAGAAAGTCGCTGTGGTGTAATCCAGTGATTTCAGTTCCTTCTTTTGACCACTTTGCCAGCTTAATGGAGATGGCTCTGGATTAAGCTACAGAGTAAATAAAAAGGTCTCCAAATTCCCCTGAGGTGCTCCATTCCACCTCTGGACTGCTTCCAGTATGCCAGTAATTGCACAATTATAGCTGCATTATATATAGAAAATCAACATGGGTTCTGAAGTCGTTCAACAATAGCTAAGCATAATTATTTACATTACAAGCACAGAATGTCTGGAAGAGGGGGGAAAAAAAACCCCAAACCTAAAATTAGGCTTTTGGGGAAGGCAAATTGTAGCAATTACTGGCCTGGTAGTTCTTTTTAAAGTAATGTTGACGTGTTCAAAAGGAAGAAATTTTGTTGGGTTTTCTTTCAACTGCAACGCTCGCTCTACTGCTGCAATCAGCGTCTGTGTGTACTCACTTAAGAAAGCAGAGGGAGCTGCCTGATGGCAATTACAATTCTCACTGCTAGGGAGCCAGGTCACAAATTAGCAATCTGTGATTTCTCATCGTATCTTGCAAACAGACAACAGGCCTCGTATCCTCGGGAAGAAAGAGAATATGCATTGCATTATACTGTAAGATAAAGCTGGCAACTCATTTATACCTAGCTCCTAGCACTGACTAAAACCAATAAAAACTACCAACTGTCACGTGGTACTGACAGCAGGGAAACTAAAACAGGTTCTTTTGCAGTGGGAAAAACCCCACCTCTTCTTGAAAAACATATAGAATAATTGAAGAGCCATGATGATGCAAAACAATATAAAAAATGTATTAGCCCTGAAATGTAACATAATCAGGTACAAATAATACACTTTTTGAAAGTGTGACTGAAATAAGTGAATGCACCAAACTACTGCAGCAGCATAGCTACTGACAAGGTAAAACACTGGGTTATTAAGTGTCAGTTACAAGGAATTAGGAAAAGTCGTATTTTCCACAAAAAGGAAATCCTGCTGTAATCAAACCAACTATGGTTCTTTGGTCCAGCACGTGGAGATCTCACCTCACCACCCAGTGAAGCTCTGCAGTGCAATAATCAAGATAATAGAGACAATCAAAATAATCAAAATAGTCAAGATAATCAAGAGCCATGGTAGTGCGTTTAGTGGTTGCCAGTGCCTCGTGTGGCAGAAAGCTGAATTGGCTGAGACAGTCAGTAAGGGCCTTTCCTTCAAAGGATGCTCATGGCCAGACAATGCAACAAGGAACCATAAAAAACCTCAGAGTGATAGAAATACAGAGTTCATGGAGCACAATTTAGTGGTTAGTCTGGCCCTGTGCCCATAAGCACAAATGTCAGTCTTAACCTGCAGACAGCCTTCCCAAAAATAAAGGAAGAAGCTTAATTGAGATTAATGGCCTTTTTTGCTGAGGCCCTTTGGAAAGTCCTAATTAATAAGGCAAAACACTGAACAGTGAACATAACATGTGTAATCTTTAGAAGACATAAAAAGCACTGACCAACACGACACTGAGTGAGAAATGTCTTATGCCTTTCTCACTTTGCTTTTCAGACACTTTTACCTGTTCAGTTTAAAGTTGGCATTCAGGTTTTTATTTTTTTGAAGGCCAGTATGCTTGCGCTATACACCGGCATTACCCAAACTCTTGCTGATGTCACACCAAGTGGATACGGCTTCCAAGCAGCTTACACCATGGTCACAGATGACAGGCTTCTTTAAATCTAAGTTATAGTAACTGTACTTACATTTGTTGATTTTGCTAGTAGTGACATTTTTCTAGGCTTTCTTGAAACATTAAACTTAGTTTTTCTCCATTTTTTTATCACCTGCAATGACCTTACTTATTTTTGCTCACACTGTCATGGCACAACACCTTTCCACATAAAACAGGGCCAAAAATTTCCACACAGTAATTCCTGCCTCAGATCAACTGTTCTCAGATGACTAGGCTGGTATCCCATTAAAAAGCATATAATTTAAGCATTTCACATGTTAGAGATTTAATCATTCTTATACATACACAACACACACACATACTTTCAAAGGTAAGGGAAAATAATTTACTATTTCCTTTATGATATATTTGTTTAATGTTATGCTTCAAGGATCTTTGCAGACATCCTGAAAAGTCCTACTCAGAATGTTCAACATATGCAAGACTTCTTGTTTTCTGATACATACCGAGTAAGTACATGTATGTGTCCTTGTGTTTTATATAAAGAAATAGAAATACACTCACAAATAGACATCTAAAGTCTGTTTATCCCGTCTGAAATAATTGTATTTGGAAGTTGAACAGATTACCTAGTAAATAGCATAAATAAATCAAGGTGTCTAACATTTTATCTTCGGATTTTTCTGTTACCATCATTACGGAACAATGCTCCACTTTTCTTCAGGAAGTCTATTAAAACAGACAACCAGAATTTTTTTCTTTCTTTACCAGGTCTACTTAAAAACTTCTGCTTGCATCTTATCTTTTATTCTAACTGTGATTTTAATGCTGCTTTGTCCAGAAGCCTGATTCTTCCAAATGCTCTAATGAAACCCAAATCCTTCCATGTTGTGCAGCCATCCTTCCTTCCAACCTTTGCCTTCAGCCAGTGCTTGCACCTTCTCATTTCCTCTTCACTACCTTAGTTCTTGAGCGAGTAGCACTCACCATCAATGCATCATCATCATCTGTCACAGTTTGCAAATTATAAAACCCTAAAGAAGAAATGCAGGCAGATGTAATTCTGTTGACTGCAGGGAGCTCTACCGAACTACGAGCAATCTCACTGTGGTCCTAACATTTTATTGAACAGTCTGTATGTAAGATGAACATTCCTTGATATTCATACGTGATACCATCATCTTCCGTAATTTTTAGTGCACTGCATTATGGTATTTGAATGCTACACTAATGGAATTAAAAGTTTTGTTGCAGCATATGTTTTCCTCATGACTAGTTTGCTCCATAAAATTATTTTACATGGAAAGAAAACTGTTCTTAAGAAAACTCATCATCCTTGAAGGATGCTCACCTTAACCAAAAGCAATCAAAATAAAATTTGTTATATATACATATTAAAATCAATGACACTTCTATGGATAATGCATAAAGCAGTAAGTAATCAGAAATTGTCTAAATAATGAAAAAATAATTTTATATTTTTATGAATTAAAAATGTAGTCTTATTTTTCAAAACATGTGGTATACAAAAAAAAAAAAAAAAATTAACTCCCATAATAGAATAGCAGGATGCCCCAAAATATAATCTCGAATCCAAAAATTGTAATCACCTTTTCATGTTACACATGAGATATATATGTAAAGTATACACCATGCATAGATAGATAAAGACATATCATGGGCCAAAAGCTCTGCCACAAAAGCTTTAATTCAGACTATATTTGTACAAGGAAAGAGTTGTATTTTGTAATTATTATGCTTCACTCAAGTCCAATTGGGGAAAGAAAAGGTACTTCCCTGAAGTTATGGCATTTTTACAAATTTTACATTTCAACAATTTTATACTCAAAGTCAGTTTATGGTGTATTTTAAAACATCTGTGATTCTGGATGAGATACACTGAATTTGTTTGACGTTACTGCATTATGCATAGCCTTTTGTTAAAGAATATAAGAATTTCAGTATTTAAAGACTTAGGGCATCATTCTGCTATTTTATTAGGAAATGTTTTTTAAAACATCTGAGAATAGGAAAGATTGATTCATGCAATCAGCAACCATTTTTCTGTCAAATTCTGTGGTGGCAAGATTAATCTTCCCTTAAACACCTTTACAGAATTCTTCTTACAAAACATGTTAACTTTATTCACGAAATAAAGCGCCAGATATCTCATTTATTTGTGTTTCAAGGAAACATTTTTACTGTAAAAGACTGTGCATTATAATGCTTAATACAAAAGTGGCTGAACACAAAACCCCAGTTCTAGGTGACTCAGATAAGAATACTCACGGATCTTCTGCTTTGCAAACTTTAAAGGCTTTGGTGGTCAGGCACCCCGTATCTTCTAGTTCTGATTCCACAATGTACTGTCGTGTGACCGTGAGGGCTCCTCTTGCCATCCCTGTATCAGTTCTTGCCAGATCAGCACAGAAGTGCTGAAACATGACACTATTCAAACACCTTTAGGCCTGGTCCTGTCTTGCATTTTTTTTTTACATCCAGAAAAGTAGTTTTCCAGTCAAGTAGACTTTTGAATGCATACAAATATCCTAGTTCTGATTGTGTGCAGATTTAAATGTGCTTAATAAACAAACACTGCGATCAGCCAGTGGCATTGCAAAGTGTGCAAGGCTAAGCATGTCTTCAAGTCTGCCTGGGAGCAAGATCTGCAGTACAAGAAATAAGTTTTGTAAACATACCCACAGATTAAATAGCAGGGCTCCTACCACAAGGGCTTGATCTTGTTCTTTTTACCCATTCCAAAGGTCCTGTTTACTTTCCTGGGTCCTCTATACAAGTCAGATGAGGATATCAGAAACCACACACAGCACCACACAGAAAGATCTATAGCTTCTCTATTTTTTAGCATTTCTACACAGTAGGAATGTCTTGACAACCCTACTCAAACAGATCAAGGTTCAGATCTTAGGGTTCTTGCCCAGTCTGTGTTGGTAGAAGCTCACAGTCAATTCACAATTAACACTAAATGGTAGCCTTAGCATTTGCCTTACTGTTTTTAATGTCAGGGATAATGTTTTATGGCTTTTGTCTCATACTCTTAAAGAAACAGAAGAGCTCACAAAAATTATATGAGACAAATTAGACAGTTTTAAGATCAACTTTTATTGAAAAATTAAAACTGCATTGCATATCATCTTTATAACTTTGACATTTCTTAAACCACAAAACAGAGATTCTGTTTAAAAAATCTCTTCATATTTGTCACCATCCAAAAAACAGATTAGGAACTAAGTCAATGATGATTTTAAAATCCTGGGTTATTCCCAAGGCCCCTGATTCCGTCTGTCTGTCATGAATGGTATCATCTCTAAACTATCTTCTCTAAATGTACCTTTAATAATACAATCAGAATTTTCTCATTCAAAAATCAAACGCTGTTGTTCATTTTTATCCAATGGTCAGTCTTTTCCAAAGAAACTACATCAATGAATAAGCACTGCAGCTACATGTTCAGCTAAGGCCTTGCCAATTGTTTATTTGATCTGAATGCACTCACACAAAATTATTGTCCTTGTGTTTTTAAAGGCAAAATTGCTACCGTAGAGTATATTTTAAACCTCAGAAAAACAAGGTTACTCACCTGGAATTGCAATGCTTTGAATTAGCCAACACTTTTGTATATCCATACTTCCTGATCTCTCACAGTCAATAGTGTATGGATTCCAAAGCAGGAAAATTCCAGGTAAGCTTTTGTTTGAGAAGCTGTAACATATTACTCAGATGAAAATTACCTACTGAGAAGAAAACACAGATGAGTTCTCACTGATGACCATAACTGCTCTGTTAACTGCTCTGTTCCGGCTAACCAAGTCGGAAATTAATATGAGCCGTGTGTCTGTGGAAGCAGGTACATGTGCAACACTCCAGAGCCTGATATCAGAAGTAAAAGCTTTGTAAAAATCTAATTGTGGGTATTATCTGTGTCAAGACACAACACTGCTGAAAAGCAAAATAAAGTGCAGAGGGTAGAAAGATAAATTTAACTCCCCTGTCTTTAGAGAAAACACCTCTGTGATAATTGTCTCACTCCAGAAAGAGGCAGGAGGAGCTCCATTATTCCCTCCTAGCTGCAAACCATCAACGGCAATAGTAAAACCTCTGATGCTTTTGACCTCCAAAACACAAGATACTCTGTTAAATGAAGAAGCAGAAATTTTAGTGAGCTAAACACCATCTCTGTGCTGAAGAGATCTAGATCTATTGCTGACCACCTCACAGACTGTCCAAGGTTTGCTCTATGAATGCCAGTAAGCCATATTATGGTCTTTCTTACAGTCTCATGATCAGGATGATTCTCTTTACCTAGTTTATATGCTTCTAGGAGATATAACATTTGAAACAAAATGAATTATTTTTAGAATATTGAGATGAATATCTGGATGCAAGGTCCATGAGGTTAAACTATTAAGGTTAGAGGATTAATGCATGTTGGGGTCTTCAGCGATCCTGTTGCTGAAATATCTTGATTAGGGAGGTGGAGGAAGTCAGAAGTTCCCATCTAAGAACAGGTTGAAGGAATCACAAGGACCATGGTACTGCTTGTGTGGAAGATATAAAATCCCCCAGTGAAGCTAGGTCAGCAGTTATACATCTCTGCATGGACTATGCTAGTTTATATTATTTCTCACAAACATGAAGGAAATCTATGGCTGCCCTTTGAGTAAAGTAAAACTGTGACAGCAACATGCTTTCAGGCAGAAGCCTGTGAATTGAAATAGGACATTTCAAAACAAATGTCCTTCTGTACTCTAAAAAGACCTTTCAGTGAGAGAGCCTCCGGTCTTGATAAATAGCTGATATCTATAAAGAGTAACATTTAATATTGCAGAAGTTGATACTGAAGTAAATGTTCACACTAAGTACTTCTTTCTTGCAGACCTCATGTCATACAGCATGGATGTTTACATCAAGAAATGTTTAGTGAAGACATGGCAAGATATCAGGGTTATAATTAAGAAATATTGAGGTTTAAGATCAAGAAGGAAAGAAACCAAGTACACTGTCTTGAGGAAAATAACATAATGAAATAAATACTCTACAGGTGAGATTACTGGGGGGTTTCATGGCGTAAAAATAACAATGTAGATAATATTTTGAAAGTCATACTCAAAAATCTAAAAGACAGTGACAAATTTATAATAATTTTTAGATTCAACTCAAGGAATTTCAAGAAGAAGTTTTACAGAAGGCTACAGAAGAGGGATAGGCAACAGCCCTAGTAGAAGCTGGAAAGGCTGTGCTATATGATATGGAATTTACTATGACAGCTTCTTCCTTCTTCCTGCTTTGACACAGCCAAAGATGTGACAGCATCCTCAGAAGACAACCAGTGGGACCTGCAGGACAGAAATCTCTCTTGGCTGTAGTTGTCCTTCCACAGGACAGAAGGGGGACAGAGAGGCTGCGAAAACCACACAGTATGACTGCATTTCACAGAATGTTTCTAAAATAATTTATTACTGATTTGGGGGGGGGGGGGGGGGAGGTGGGGAGGAGAAAGAAAAAAAATCAATTAATGACTGACTTGCATAGAAGATAGAATCATGTATGAAAATATTTGAAATTCGGATATTCCATTTATCACCATGACAGTGACCCAGTAGACAGAGAATTATTGAATCTTCATTTTGTTCCACTACTCTGCTTCCAGTATGGAGTTTTCCACTCGGTAGTATTGATTATCTAATGATTAAAACCAAACAAGCTGCAGATGACTCTGGTGTCTATGCTTTGAAAAGTCTAGCCAGTTTAAATTGTTGTGACAAGTTAGCTCTATTTAAAGATTGAGATTACTTTTGTTTTTATTTATTTTATAAGCTCCAAACACAATGAATTCCATTTCACTAAAAGAATGATGCTGGTTAAAACTCCCACAGAAATGCTATAGACCTTCAGGAATCTTCCACAGAATTTAGTTAAAATGGTTATAGAGATTAGTCCTAAAATACAGCTCAAAAACAGAGGCCTTGGTTGGCAACCAGTATTCACTAGAAAAGCATTCAGAACACTGAACAGACAGTCTGACATTACAATAGATAAAACTGAAAATTCTAACAGATTAAAAGGATTTCATCATTTGACGGTCTATACACAATGTTAGATTTCCCTATATTCAGTAAAATTATCTGTAAATTATTATTTTAAGGGCACTAGGATTTAAATGAAAGTGTTAACTAATATTTTTGTATTTTTTCTTTGGCTCACAAAGACACTAAAATACCATAAACATTATTTAGAACTTCAATAATATATAAATAGGTTACATTACAAATGGAAGAAAATACAAGACAACTCTTCAGCATGGTAAATCTCTGCATATAAATAAGCAAATATTTCATGTACCTACAATTCAACAGCTACCTTGCTGTAAAACTATTACATTTAAATCCTTTTACACAAAGTCATTTAACAATAATATACACAATCTACACAAATTAACCTCTAAAAATACAGCAATAATATACCTGTTACAATGACTCTGCTACTATTATCCCCTGATGTGACACTAAAGGAGAAATACAACTATTTTACTCAAAGGTGCTGTTAGAGATTGCTGTTTTGTACGTGAGAGAAGCACCAACAATAAGATTTAATACTGTTATACATTTTCTTTAGCTCCTAAGAATCTACATTTTAGAAATGTTTCTATATGCCTATTTTTACCGGTCCGAAAAATCTGTAGCACATGATCCACATCATTAGTTGTTGAAGGAAAAGTTAATTCTCTTAAAGTGGAAAACATGCTGTGGCTTAGATCTAAGTTTATAACCACTTTTTATATATAT
>NW_010233500.1:0-10141 GCF_000690775.1 Eurypyga helias
GGATGCACACCCGGCTGGTGGCGTTGGTTGCTGCTCGGCCGCAGCAAAAGCGCCTTTGACAGTTACCCCGCGGAGCGGTTTCGGGACTGTTCCTGCCTTTTTGCTGTTGTTGAAGCGTGTTACGCGTTGGCAGGCGGTGCGGTGAAAACTGTTCTCTCGCCTGGCCTGTCCTCTGGGGACAGACTCACGGGAGGGGGTCACTGTATGGCACTGACTGCCTTTTAGATTCCTACCAGTGAAATTTTTTGAGGAGAAATAAATCTGGAGCAAAGCAAGCCTGGTTTTTCTGAAGCGGAAAGGTTAGACTCGGAGAATGAGAGCACTCACTGGAGCATTTTCTAACTTACACCTTATTTTATAATCTGAAACACTCGGTATGAGTGCCACAGCATTATGCTCAGTTACAAAGATCTAACCCTGGCCACAAGAAGTTGTGAGGAAAGAGAAAATAAGCAGTGCTCTGAGGACAATAATACAATAAAGCCTTGTGGTGTATTTTGCTTAATATAGAATGGCTGAGCCTACAAACAGGGGATGCTTCAAATCCGCGTTCTGTACCTGTATACACATGGTGGTGGTTCACCTGGGCGCCTGCATACACTCAATAGTTACATGATGTGGGCAGTTCTTCGGCTAATCTTTCTTTTAGGGGCCGTTTTGTCTTTGGTTTTCCTCGCGGAGCTCCACTGTCCGTGTGCCTAAAGGTGGTGATTGGAGGTTTGTGGTGAAAGAGTCTCACAGAAACACTCAAGTGGCTGCACTTGACTTTTGGGAGAGGTCCGTTTCCTCCATTGGTGCGGACGATGCTTCCATTTTCCACTTGAGACAGCAGTTTGTTGCCTTTAAGTAGCGCTGCCCTGAGGTTCAAGTTGTGTGCCTGATGCCGACTGCGCTTCAGACCCGGCAGGATTTAGTGTGAGCGCCAGGCCCGTGGGGTCTTGCAGGACGGTATCTTTTATTTCGTGCCTTGATGTAACACGTGGCAACTCACAGAGGGAAAAATACAGCTGCCTCGTGTTGGGAGCCATGCTTTTCTAGGCTGAACAAATAATCTGCCTTTAGATTTGTAATTGAAAATATTTTATCTGTTCAGGTTATTTTTAGAAGATGGTTGTTAGCTCTTGTAGTGAGACTGTTGGTTGATACCATCTGAATGTGGCTGGGTTTCCCGTTAAATAAACATGGTGCCATGACAGTAAAATCACTAACATTGTTCTTTCCAAAATAAACGAATAAACTAATTCCCTTAGCAACTCTTACATGTCATTTTTAAGTTAAGCATCATGAAGTTAACTGGCATTCCCCTGGTTGCGTGTATATTCAAGAACTGGTACACTTTGGCCTCTTATTTGACAAAAACGATGAAAATGCTGACTTGGAAAGGTGCAGCTGAAGGGGAACACGAAGTCAGTGATGGTCAAGTGAGGCTGGTTTTTGGGGAAGGGCTTTCCGTGGGAGGAGAACCCCTGCACCTGCTGCTGTGCCTTTGCGAGGAAGAGGCTGCCTTTGTGCCTGCTGCCTTACATAAAGGGTCTATTTCGGGCCTCTCTAAGGTTTGGAAGCAGAACTGAGAAAGGAGGTGGTGTTTGATACTGACACGGAGGCTTCTCGCCTAGCGTGAGTAATGGTTTTCCCTGGGAAGCAAATTTTGTTTAAGCAATAAATCACAATACAGTTGCTGAAAGTTGTTGTTAAATCTCAGTGTATATGCGAAACGCCGCTCTGGCACATCACAGTTCACACTTATCTTTTATTTACACTTGTTCACAAGGTCTGGATGGTTAGCTGACAGATGCCTTCCACTTTTCACTATCCCAGCAAGTCTCTGACTTGTTTCAATGGGACTCCAGGCTCTTTCTGCCCAATCCGGATGAAACTCTTGTTCTGGTTTCTGCACCTTTGTGTTCTTAGACCTCGTGGGGTATCATGTCTTTCACAGCTTGACCTATGCAGCAAGAAGGATAATTGAGGAGCTGCCAATTTCGCCTGTACTCTGTTATTCCCAGATTAGTCTTATTCTCTTAAAGTACGTTGCACGCACCTGCTGCAGCTAACTTATAGTTGCGTAGCTGAGCAAAATCAGCGTGGGAAGATAAGAGAACACAAACTTTTTTGCAGGTTCGGTCTCTGGGTGCGTGACCCATGGGTGCGTTTCTGGCAGGGGATGGAGGGGGGAAGCTTGCTGAGCGAGATGCTGGGCCTCGGTCGTGTTGTGCTGCTGAATACTTTGATTGAAGCCTCGCTCTTCATAACGGCTACTCTGCTGTTTCAGCTTTTTGGGAAGGCTAAATAAAAAAAACCCTCAGAGCTAGGAAAGCCAAGCTACCAAGCTGTGGAGTATTTATTTCTGTGCGTTTTTCTGGAAGAAATGATACATTCTAGTTTCTTCTACCATGGCCAAATCTCGCATTATGACTGGAAACAATGAGTTAGGCTAGAAAAAGAGAAGGTGAATGGGCATAAAGCAGGCGCTCTTCAGGTCAGCAGGGAGCAGCATGCCCTCCTCTTCCTCCCGCCCTGCCGAAGCTGGCACTGTCGAGTGCGGGTGGGCGAAGGGGGTACCCAGGTTCGATTTGCCATACTCTGCAGCAGCGCTGGTCATTGCCAAACTTGAGAAATCATTGGTTTAGTTGGGTATAGCGTGCCGGAGCAGGCTGAGGGCCTCTGGTCCCCAGAATTCTGTAGGGGAGAAGTATGTGGTTTGAGAGGTAACGGTGAAGCAGCCGGTGAAGTTGAGTTGTATAATCTCTGCTTCCAACTTGTTCATTTGCATCCTGAATGAAAACGTGAAATAAATGAAGTGATTAATAGGTAGATATCCATATCACTTTGTTTTGTCACAGGAGAAATGAAGGGCAGAAGCAGATCTGGAGGCAGAGCCGTGTCTGTTCTCGAGGTGATCGCCTTCAGCTTTCTGTGCAAATAGGATGTGGTGTGACCCTCTGCTGCAGCAACCTTTAACGTGTCGTTTCTGTGCATAAATAGATGTTCTCAGCCTCCCGCAGAAGCCTTGGGGACTTGACTTTCAGTGTGTTGGTGCATATCTTGCCCTACAGTTTTTTACTTTTGGCTTGAGCTGGCGTTGAGTTCTCCATCGCTCTGAGCTTTGTGTTGATCTGTGTGTGGGGCAGAACAATGCGGCTCTCCGAAGGGGCAAGCCTCTACCCGTGAGGCTGATTGCAGAGGATGCATTTTCCTCTGCTGTGCATTACCTGCCAAAACTCTTTACTCCCCAGCTTGCTGGAGACTCTGCCTTGTGCGTTTGTTGTTACACGATTGCCTGGTTTGATCCTTCTGCTTTGCGGAATTGCACAAACTCCAGCTGACTCTGTGCCTTGACAGAAGGGGAATGCTCCAGTCCTGGCAAATCCTTAGCAGAATCAACAGCCCAAACTGAGCAGCTGAGTGTAGAGTAACTTAAACATTAATGTATCTGTGACTGGGAGACCGATTGTTCAAGAGGCTGGCCTGTTGATGGTATAAAGGAGAAACTTTTGCAGTGTTGGAGCTACTTTCTTAAATCTCCTGTGTGGGTAGCGATGCTGATGGGTCCATCTGTCTGCTGCTGGAGGAGTCAATCCTGAGGGCACGGGAGGTGGGACACGAGGGAGAGGATGCTGTTCATAAAACTTGGATTTGGAAAGAGCGTGTGATTTTAATGATCTTGTCTTACATCTGTTAATAGCTATTCTGAGCCCTGTGTGGTGCTGCTGTTGTGCTGTGTACAACTGACGTGTCTCCTCTTCTCCTGTTGCAGTGAGTCGGAAATCCTGCACCATGACAAACAATACGAGCCTTTCTACTCCTCCTTCGTTGCACTTTCTACACATTACATCACTACTGTGTGTGGTCTAAGTAAGTGTTCCCCATCCTTCGCTTCCCTTGCTCATGTGCTGTGACCAGGGTAGAGTAGAAGTAAACTAGAACTCTTGTCTTTTTGCTGTTTGTCTCCAGCCTTCTTTCTGAATCGGGCTTTAGGCCAAGCGCGTGAGGCCAGTGTTGCTGTTATCCTGGCAGAATGTCAGTTCAGATGGAAAGGGAAACGTGTCGATAGAGTATTTGGCCACCAAGTACTGGGTGGCATTTACTTTTTAGTTGTTTATTCATTCGCCTGACCTCATATAGGGAAAATTATTTTTGGTCAAATGAAGTGTTTAAATCTATTTTCAGGATGTTTAGATCATTCTTTAGCAGTTATGTTGGAATTAATGGTTGAGATGTTGTAACTCAAAGTATTTGATGTTAGTTTGGCTGATGTAATTTGGCATTTTCAGCAAAAAAGGTGGTTCTTCAGTGCTTCTGTCAGTATTAAATCAAGTTGCTGGGGAAGCCATTATGTCTATCTAAATTACCTTATCTGGGCAGAAGGTGTTATCTTTGCTGGGATAATAAGCATCAGAGCTGGGAGGGGACTTTTCACAAGGGCCTGTAATGACAGGACAAGGGGTAATGGGTTTAAATTGAAAGTGGGGAGGTTTAGATTGGGTAGCAGGAAGAAATTCTTCCCAGAGACGGTGGTGAGGCACTGGGACAGGTTGCCCAGAGAAGCTGTGGATGCCCCATCCCTGGGAGGGTCCAAGGCCAGGCTGGATGAGGCTTGGAGCAACCTGGTCTAGTGGAAAGTGTCCCTGCCCATGGCAGGGGGTGGGACTGGGTGGGCTTTAAGGTCCCTTCCAACCCAAACCATTCTATGATTCTATGCTTTAATCACATTTCTTGGAAGTTTAACGAGACCACAATAATACGTTATCTGTGCGCTAGGCACAAGAGATTGTGTGTGTGTTGCCTAGCATTCTGTTTTATTGGAAGCATTAAGAACATCTTACAACGACTTATTTAAAAACTTGTACTGAGTGATGCAAGCATTTGCTTTTTTGCAGTACCGAGAAACCAACTGCAGTCAGTGGCAGCTGCTTGTAAAGTCCTGATTGAGTTCTCACTGCTGCGGCTTGAGAACCCAGATGAGGCGTGTGCTGTTTCGCAGGTGAGCTCCTGTTCTGACCGTGTGGGCAAGCCTGGCTGCGAAAACGGGCTTTGGCCTCTAATTCCCAAATACTTGCTTAATGCTGTATAAAGCAGAATTAATGGACAAATTCCTGTTGGATCTGCCCTCTGCATTCTTTTCCCAGAATTCCAGCTTGTGAGCAAGCTGAAGGCTCGGTTAAGCACATCTTGGTTAAATCTGTTGTAGTTCCCTACAGTCTGATTTGGTTTTGTGCAATGACCTGTATCAAAACTGTTTGGGTTTTTAAAGATGGATTCTTTCCCAGTTGTATTTTAGTCCTCTAGGAAGAACTCAAATCTGTTTCAAAGAGGAAAGATGCATGAGATGTCTTTGCATAATGTAGCTTCTGATAGGACTACCAGTGTGTCACAGTAGGGAGAGCTTTTCCAGGTGCTTTTCCAGAGCAAGCACGTGGGACAGTGGTAGTGACCTGAATTATCTGCAATTAATAAGCTGTCACGATCTTTGGTATGAGGACACAGTGGATTTGAGATCTTGCGGTAGCCCTACTAGCTGAAGTTGTTGTTCTCTTAATGCAGCTGCCTAAAAAGATATCGAGGCATAATTGGAATCGAGAGTTTAAATTGTACTTGGATGTGTTTTTCTTTGTAGAAACACCTCATTCTACTGATAAAGGGGCTGTGCACAGGCTGCAGCCGCCTGGATCGCACTGAAATTATTACCTTCACCGCGATGATGAAATCGGCCAAGCTGCCGCAGACTGTCAAAACCCTCTCTGATGGTAGGTGGTTTGATTGCTGGTTATAGCACGTCGAAAATATTGTGGGTTTGATGTATGGAACAACGTTTTGCTGTTTCCCCTGCAGTAGAGGACCAGAAGGAGCTGGCCTCCCCGGTGAGCCCAGAACTAAGGCAGAAAGAAGTGCAGATGAACTTCCTCAATCAGCTGACATCAGTCTTTAACCCGATGGAGTCACAGGTAAACCACCAGCCCTAGAGTAGAAGCAGTCTGAATTTGAGCATTAATAACATTGGTGTAAGCAAGGACAGAGGACTCAGTGGTAGTTTTTTTCATACACACCTGTAAAGAAACCCCTTTTTAAGTATTTAAATCCTCCTTGCGCGTTGAGGAATGGCAAACGGGACAATGCCGTTTGCAGTGCGTGGGCAGTAGTATTGCTGCCTCACAAAAGCTAAGGCTCAGTGATATTCGTACCTCTTGGGTTCTGCTGCCCCGTGCTGCTGCGTAGAACTCTCTGCAGTGCCATCTATGTGTAATGCTTCCAGGATATGTTGAGTATGTGCTTGTTTTTAGGTGGAAGGAGAGAGCGAGGATCAAGCTTCCACGGATCAAACCTCTGCGGCAAAGACGAAAAGCATATTCATCGCTCAGAATGTAGCCAGCCTGCAAGAACTCGGTGAGAATCAGCTTTTTAGCATTGGGGGGGGAAAAAAAAAAGGCCCAAACCCACTAGAGCAAATGACTGCAGTGCTACACCTTACCGCTCTGAAGGGGAAGAAACTTTCAGGTTTGAAGGATTCGCGTGGTTATACGCGGATGTTACCGAGGGAGGTTGTGGCCGTAACGTAGAGCTCTTCACTGCTGAGGAGAGGAGCTCAGTATGTTTGTACGCAGGCGCAGTGGTATGGGGAGTCAAGAAGGTAGAAAATCTAAAATAGCTTAGAGGATGTACTGAGCAGGTGTGAATTAGACCTGGTGTGGCCTCTAATGCCAGTTACAGGTACTGGCTGACAACTTCACTGTCTGGTTTATGTGCTGTAAACCGGTCTTTATCCTGTTACTTCATCCGTGACGATATTTTCTCACCACAAAGAATAACTAAGTCACTGGTGACCATTACATCTGTTCTGCTGAGAAGCTCCCCCGTGGAACAGTAAAAAATAACGCTGCTATTTTTGTTTGGTAGGTGGCTCTGAGAAACTGCTGAGAGTGTGCCTGAACCTCCCCTACTTTTTGCGCTACATAAATCGATTTCAGGATGCGGTGTCAGCCAACTCCTTCTTTATTATGCCAGCCACGGTGGCAGATGCCACGGCTGTTCGCAATGGGTGAGTCTGTCGTCTGTCTTCCGTGATGGATGCTGGGTGCGGCGCGTGAGAGAGGAGCTCCGCTCGCGGTGCGGTGTCGGTTACGGGGCTGCTCCTGTGAGCTGTCTGGTGCGTACGCTGCATTGCTGAACTGTGGCTTGTGTCCTCGTATAGATTTCATTCGCTGGTAATAGACGTGACCATGGCGCTGGATACTCTGTCTCTGCCTGTATTGGAGCCCCTGACACCCACCCGTCTCCAGGATGTGACTGTTCTTGCTCTCAGCTGTCTCTATGCAGGTGAATGGATTCCCTGTGTTTTTTTGGAGCTTAAAGCAAGAGTGACTTATGCTTTGCTTTCTTACCTCCACATCTGGGGCTCAGCCCACAAGTAACCTTTATTTTTCATGAATTCGAAAGCTATGCAGCATACCGCATTATATGGTGACTGGGTGAATATAAAATTGTTACAGTGATGCTGAAATTCTGCGAATGTTCTTGTCAATATCTGAGAGAAAGACTGACTCAACATCTTAATAGCCTGTAATTTCTACTCTCTTTTTTATATTCAGATCATAATATATTTTTGCAGCGCTTATGGCTTCAGCTTAATTGGTTATTCCCCCAAATCAACTTGGTTTTCCAGGAATGGTTTAAATACACCAGAATCCTGAGTGTTTAATTGGTATGGGTTAAGATTTTCAAGATATGGCAGCAGAGTATGAAGATTGCCTTAAAATTGGTATCGAATTATACAGTGAAACATTTCCTCCTTTTAATTGTTGTCACACATTTCTGTAGGACAAAACCTGACTCTTTGGAGGTACTTCAGAAAGATTTTTTTGATCTGCCAGCTGTAATATTGAGTATTCCCAGCTCTATCAGCTTTAGGGACACGTTTGATATCGCTTGTTTTAACTGGATAAGTAGGAACATCGAGTGCCAGGATTGGCTCTTAATAAGAATGTTACCTCCCCTTGTTTTCACTCAGGTGTGAGTGTGGCAACTTGCATGGCCATCCTGCATGTGGGAAGCACTCAGCAGGTACGAACTGGGTCGACGAGTTCCAAAGAAGAAGATTATGAAAACGATGCTGCTACTATTGTACAGAAATGTGTAAGTAGATGAGAGAGCGTTTGTTGTTTTCTTTCTCAGCAAGTCAAGTGTGTAGAATTTGCATTTATTTGAATTGCAATACGTATCTCTTCTTTTTCATCATCAGACTTGCTGATAAAGGAAGTAATGGGGTGGCTAATTGTAGAGGGCAAAATACAATTATATTTGGAGTTTTAAAAGCCTGTGTGGTGGTTTATTATTGCCCAGCGGAGCGCTTAAACATTACCATGGTTTGGGATTTACTTGCAGCTTGAAATCTATGAAATGATTGGACAAGCCATCAGCAATTCACGCCGTGCAGGGGGCGAGGTAAGATTTGCGTCTCGGGAAGCTTTTGTACTGTGTTTGTGCTGGTGTATTTTGTCATTTGGATTGACACTATTTTGTCTTCTTGGTGCTTCCCTCCCTCTTTCCTTTCACTTTTGGGTTGATAGCATTATCAGAACTTCCAGCTGCTCGGGGCTTGGTGTTTGCTAAACAGCCTCTTCCTCATCTTGAACCTCAGCCCCACGGCCTTGGCTGATAAGGGGAAGGAGAAAGATCCGTTGGCCGCTCTTCGCGTCAGAGACATTATTGCTCGTACGAAGGAGGGTGTTGGGTCTCCCAAACTAGGACCTGGGAAAGGGTATGTAAATACCTTGTTGAAGTAAATGTTGTCCATGTATCTAATCCTTGTGCCATGTATCTAAGCAGCTACTGCTGAGCCTTGTTGGTCTCTTGAAACCTTTGTAATTCAAGCCTTGATTCCTGACGTCTTCCTCAGTTGAGCAAAGCAATCACTTCACCCAATTTAAGAGAGATATGTATTTTTTCCCCTTGAAATCACATTGTAACCTTGATGTTTCTGTAGGCATCAAGGGTTTGGTGTTCTGTCAGTGGTGCTAGCAAATCATGCTATCAAACTGCTGTCATCGCTCTTTCAAGATCTGCAGGTGGAGGCATTGCACAAGGTATGTAGGTGGCATGCACGTTCTTGTGAAGCATTTTGCCTCTCTCCTGAAACACACATTTAATTTCTCTTTTTAATGCCACCCTTCAGGGCTGGGAGAGTGATGGTCCGCCAGCAGTGCTGGATGTCATGGCTCAGAGCACATCCATCCAGAGGATCCAGCGGCTCATAGATTCTGTACCGCTCACTAATTTGCTGCTGACTTTGCTGTCTACTTCCTACAGAAAGGTAGGAACTGGCATACAGCTAGAGAAGGTCTGTAGCTGAGCCACTCCTGGGTGTCACCTGCATGGAAAAGTCTCACTTTACAAACTCTGACTACACTAAGAAGAACTCGGATTTCTTCTGTCAGAGGCTGTCAGCCGGGGCCTCTGTCCTCTTTTCAGAGCTGTAAAGTTGACAGACTTGCAGTAATAAAAGTTTTCTGTAAGCTCAGTGATATTTGTGAGTTTAGTGAGAGGCCGTACTCAAAACGGGTGGGCTTTTGTTAGAGCTGTTACCTGAAGTGTTGCTCACGAGGGAGGCATAGGTTATTTATTTTTGACCATCCTGTGTAATTTTTAATGCAACGTAAGGGTGAGAAGCCTTGAAAAACTGTTAATAAATTGAGTTGAATTTGCTAGGAGAAAATTAAAATGAATTAGATCCTCTAATTTTCAAATTCTTACCTTTCACATTCCTAAAATTTAACTTGTTCTTCTCAGGCCTGTGTCTTGCAGCGTCAGAGAAAGGGCTCCGTGAGCAGCGATGCAAGTGCCTCCACTGATTCTAACACTTACTACGAGGATGACTTTAGCAGCACGGAGGAGGACAGCAGCCAAGGTAAGAGAGTTTGCAGCGAGCAACTGAAGTCGGGATCTTAGGCTGTCTTTCAGATTTAGTGGAAACCCGGGTGCTGGGCTGTTGGACTGGAATGTCACGTAATGCTGAAAATATGAAACAGCTTGTAAGATCTGTGTGGCAGCAGTAACGCTGACTGTGCTCTTTTGTGTAAACTGCAGCCTGAGTGGCTGGGATTTGGCAGTGTTTGCTTGAGAGGAGAGTGGAAATAATTTCTTCTTG
>NW_010233500.1:10156-10410 GCF_000690775.1 Eurypyga helias
TGCTGTAAAAGTGCTTAGCCTTGTGATTTGGGAAGGGAAAACAAGGATAGCAGGCGCCTTAACTGTGCTCACCAAAACTCTTTTTTAGGCCCTTTCTAAGCCCAGCAGTTTGCATCGGGCAGTTGCTTATGGGCGTATGCATCTGTGTTTTCTGCTTCCTGTGTTAGATGATGACAGTGAACCAATCCTTGGGCAATGGTTTGAAGAGACAATCTCTCCGAGCAAAGAGAAAGTGGCCCCCCCACCTCCCCCTC
>NW_010233501.1:0-1807 GCF_000690775.1 Eurypyga helias
TGTCGGCAAACAGGAAAGACGTCGGGAAGGACCCCGGCGATTGCCCAGACGGGTAACAACTCACCCGTTCCGGTCGTATTTCTTGAAAACCGGGAAAGCTTCGAGGGGATCTTCGAGCTGGAAAAAGAAAAACCCAAAACAGCACCTCGAAAAATAACCTGGAAAGGGTTTTGCTCCCGCCCGCCGGGCCCTGCTCTGCGGCAAGGGGGGGTTTTCACCAATCCCGTGTGGTTTTACCCCATTTTTTTCACCCTGACACACAGGGAACTCACTTTGTTGGCTGCTTCCACCTTGGCGCAGACGGCGTCCATGGCCGCTCGCTCCTCCAAGCGCTTTTGCTTCTTCTCCTTGGCTTTGCTCGACTTCCTCTGTGGCAACAAGCATCGAAATGAGCCAGTTTTCGACAAATCTGGGTTATTTTAACAAAGAGTGAAGCCCCACCAGCAGCAGGAAAAGTTTTGGCCAGAAACTAATGATTAAAGCCCAGGGAGAAGGTGGGAAAAAAGGAAGTTGCAAGCGAAGAGTGCGGTTCGCCGTAAAATCCTGACAAAAAAGAGATTTTGGGGTAAAAAACAGCGTTTTGAGGAGCGCACGGCGATGTGCTTGATCCCTCCCTGGGCGCGGGAAAGCTTCGCCTTGTCCTGTGTCCCGGGTTTGTCACCCTGAGGTAATTAAATTAGGCCCCAAAATCTTTGGTGTTAGACAGGACAGGGAGGCTGCTGCTGGAAATAACCCCAAACATGGGTGATTTCACCCCAAAATGAGGGAGGCGAGCCCCACAGTCCCGCTGGGATCGAAAACCCACAGGGTGTCGAGCGGATCTGGGAATTTCAGAGCTTCACCAACACCAAAACTAAGTTGAAAACACCCTCAAATCAGTATTTTATAGAAATAAAACCCACTGATGGATGTGGTTTGGGGAGCAGGACCGGGCAGGCCTTCCCCCCCAAAATACACCTGTTGGCATTTTGGGGGGAAATAAGTGGGTTTTGAGGGTTGGAGCAATGTTTTTTTCCCTACCACCTGCTGCTGGCTGGGACGCAGAGCCCTAAAAGCTGAGGTTTTGGCTCGTTTTGGGGAAAAAAAACCTGCAGGTTTTCTGGCAGTTGGGGTGTATGGTTAGAGGGGAAGTGGGGTGAAGTCTCTGGGGTCTGCAACCCCCTCCAGGACCCCCAAAACCATTGGGACTTCTGAGTGTACCCCAAACACCTGCCTACCCCCTCCAACTCACCCCACAGTCCCTCCAACACCCCCAACACCCACCTCAGAGACCTCGTTATCCCCCTACAAAGCCCCAAATCCCCTCATCCAACCTCCCTCCGGCCCTCCTTAACCCCTACTCCACAGAGGCCCCTCAGAGAGCCCCAAAATCTCCTTAGGGGGTACCCAAAACCCGCTCAGAGAGTCCCAAGTTCCTTCAGAGGAGCACCGCGTCCCCATGAAAGACCCCAAAGACCCTCAGAGGGTCCCAAATCCCCTCAGGGAGACCCAAATCTCCATGAAAGGCCCCAAAGCCCCTCAGAGGATCCCAATTCTCCTCACAGGAACCCCCAGTAGACTCAGAGGGCCCCACATTTCTACCCAAGCACCCCAAATCCCCTAAAACAGTTCCAAATCACCTCATAGGAGCCCCCAGGCCCCTCACAGAGCCCCAGGTATCCTCTCAGATGGCCCCAAACCCCCACGAAACGTCCCCAATCTCCACACAGGAGCCCCCAATCCCCTCGGAGGGTCCCAAATCGCCTCATAGGAGCCCCCCGACCCCTCACAGAGCCCCAGGTATCCTCTCAGATGGCCCCCAATCCCC
>NW_010233502.1:0-7756 GCF_000690775.1 Eurypyga helias
ATATATATATATAACAGCTACATATTTATATCTAAATACAGAAGCAATCTTAATTGAAAGGAGGCGACGACATATTCTTTCTAGCAGGCTAACTTCATATAGATATACTAGGTGACACTTAACAAACAATTATTTATGTTAAAAACACTGTGTTCAGTTATTTGAGTGGATGAGGGGAGACTTATACAGAGTTCTTTGGGCAAATTAAGCTGACTTGGTGTGATACTAAAGGACTGATTTTCTGTTGTTCTAAATCATTTCAGTTCAATTATATGTTTTGCCTTTAATTTCTGATAAGATGGTGTCAAAGCCTCTAAACCAAAAATGATGTATAACATCAAAGTTACCTGGGTTTGCTGTAATTCAGTAGTTTGCTTATAAATGTGGCTGCTAAAACAGAAAAGAAAATCCCTTTTAATTCCACAGCAAAGAACAAGAACTTTCCAAGCACAAGAGTTTGGATGAGTAGGCAGAAGATCTGGTGCCTGCCTGAGAAATCCTTAAGCTTCAAGCCTTCCTAACAACAGGTGGAATTTCAGTATGTGTTTGACAGAGAATAGTCATCTCAGCTAGGCAATCTCTGTCTGTCACGTCGCCTTTGAAGAAAGGTCTGTCCCCTCAGTCAACTTTTTTACTTCTTTTCCATCAGGAAGCTAAGAACACGTGCTACTGCCATCTTATGTCTTCCTTTTAGGAGAAAAAGGAAGATGAATTATACATGACAGACCAAAATTTCAAAAGTAACTACTAATTTTAGGTGCTCCAAGATGCACAGCCTTACTGTTAAGAAGAAAGAGAACTGAGGACAGGTCACACTTGTATTCTATATGTTTGGTTTATTTCCATTTACTTCTGGATTCAATTCAACATCCTCATTTCATTTTTCTTAATGCTCTAAGTGGTCCATAGCCTGGCCACTGTTAGGTCACTTCTCTACCTGAACTATTACCAGAAATGCATAAACATAGCAAATAGAGTATTTTTGGGGGGTTTTTGCAAGTGACCAGTTTAAGAATGAGATCATACAGAATCTGCAACAAAAAAAAAATGTACCTTTTTTTAAATTGATGTTTAATGTGTTTAGAGAGAAAGTAATAAAATTGGTCAGAAGAATAAGAAAGAAAAAAAGAGTTGGAAAGAAGTATTTGAAAACAGCGATTTTGTCCAGGAGGATTTAGTGTTAATGCTATTGTGACTTGTATGTTAAATATTCTTAAAAAGTAATATTGGTCCATCTCACTGACAAGAAAACTGTCTGCAAAGGCTTTCTAAAAACAATAGGATAAATTTAATCAAGGAGGTTTCTAACCATATCTTGTTTACCTCTGTTATATTTTTTTAATAAAATGGGATTAAAAGCTTAGCCTCAAAGGTGTTGCAAGCTTTCTGTAAAGTATAATGACAGCTGTTGTTCCCGTACAGTTCTTCAGATCTTTTCACTGTTTTGTGGGAATTCCATTTCCTTTTTATTGGTTGCAGACTGCAGAACTTGGTATTCAGACAACACTGGAAGATTCAGTCACATCCTAGTGGTTGGTGAATTACAGAGAGCATTCAACTAAGCCTGACACATATAGGAACTGTCAATCTGTCACATTACCTATTAAAAACCAAAAAGCTTTAGATAGTCTTGCCTGTTGTTCTGCTCTCATTCCCCCAAGCAGAAGCACATATACAATTCTCAGGGCAACTGATCCTTTAGCCTACTACTGCTTCTAGTCTTGTCTAAGATCTTGCCCTGCTACTTATGTGTTTTCTAAGAATAACGTGCAAGACCAGGCTTTTGCTTCTTTCTGGGCAGTCTGTGCTGACCCACTTCTAAAGCAAAATAAACCCAGGACTTAAGGTAAAGAGAATAGAACTTGTTGGTGACAGATGTTTCTGGTAAGACAGATTTAGTGCCAAACAAAAAAACCCTTGTAACTCATAAATTACAACTCACTTTTATTATTCTTTCCCTCTTTAAACAATGTACTTTATCCTTATTTTTGAATTAATTTGTTATGAATTCTTACTGTTTCTGTAAATTTTAAGGTACACATCTAAAGTTCTGCAGAATTAAATATTTTTTTATAGCCAACTTCTGTTCTTTTATAACCTTGCAAAATACTGCTTTCTTACTTGCAGTTTTAAGACCTGCATCTGTTTCAGGTTTTGAAGTGGTAGAGCCAGTGTGTATTTGATGTATCATGCTGCTTGTGCTGGTGACTTCTAGGCCTGTATTTTAGATGCTCTGGCAAGGAGCAGGGGACTGCCCAGAAAAAATATTTTAGAAGGAATAAATGCCTCTAAGAAACAGTGCATTATAGAAATCATTATGCTACAGTGGCCTTGCTTGCCTAGCTTCTCTGTGTCTGAAGACTTCAGGAAGACCACTTGTTCCCTTGACAGCTTGATGTGCGTGTACAGGAACGTGTAGAACATCTCATCCAGCTGTTCAAAAATTTGAATGGAAAATAGAGTGGAAAGCCGTAGGAAGATAAGTTGTAACATGATAGTGTATTAAGAAATCAGATTATTAAAGAAGGAAGACTATTGCACTGTAATTTTGTCCCATTTATATTATTACTAACGTTGGCAGGAATTACTAAGAGCTACTGAGCACCGAAACATTCTCAGATGCAGCTGGATGTGATAAGCAGCAGAGTTCACTGTCTGCAAAAGGCAGAACCTGCCTTGTCGTATTTTCAGTAGCATGGAATACAGTGCCAAAAAAAAAAAAAAGAAAGGAAGAAAAGAAGTGTAAAATGTTACTCATAGCAGTAGCTTGGAGTCAACTACCTGCTATCAGGTTTCATCTATACCTTGTGTTTCCAAGTCTTAGTGGTTTCCTTTGCTTGAGGTACTTTATTTTTATTTCCTTTTATTTTATTTAGGTATTGCTGTTTGAAATTCACTGCAACCTACGAAACTTCCGAGCCCCTAGAGTGGCTCCTAAGCACCGTGCTTTTGTTACTCCTGACACATGGTAAGGCTGAAGGGAAGCAATGTGAGCAGGCAGTACGACATGAATTCTGTGCCTTACATAGAGAACGTCTTGTGACCAAGCATTTGGGTGTGAGAGGGAGCATTCATGGGAAGCGTCAGCATAGTTTTTACCACAGGTAGCCCTACTCTGAAGCTTTTTTCCCCTAAGGCTTTTAAAGACTGCTCCCATTGGCAAAGGTAATGGGGAATTCTTGCATTTTGCATTCATTGCAGTGCAGCTGAATTAGATTTCAGACAGTATCTTGTCTTTGCTTTTGTCTTGTACCTGGTTTTCCTCTGCAACTCTGCTCGTTTGAATTCACTTATAAGGATTAGATCACATAGGTGAACATGGCTTATGGTTCTTCATGCTATGTAGAAACTTCACTGTAAGATATAAACCAAATTCTGCCTCTCCCTTCTCCTTTGAAAGTGCCTATGAAATTGTCCCTTTTCCTTAGCAAACAGGGCTTACACCAACTTTCTTTGTATCTCAGCCTGAGACCATGCTGCTTTAGCATCTGCATATCTAGAAGAGAAAACTAGAAGAGAAATATTTGATGTAAATGCTTCTGTGTGTGCATGCACATGCTGGTGTTTCTGTAAAAATTCTGTCAACCCCCGTAGGAAACTGTTTTCTAAAAATAGTGAAAGAATAAAGGCTGAATCCTAGATTAATTGCTTACTACTTTAAAGCTGTGATATCCTAGAAACTTAGTTCATTGAATACACTTTTAGTGTCTAAGCTAGTTACTATCATTTTGGGTAAGGCTGCAGGCTAAGCTGCCATTTTTTCCAGTTCACTGTTTTGATGATTTCTTTCAGTCTTGACATTCTTTGGCCCTTTGTGTTACATATGTATTACTAAAACATAAAGTGTGTAGCATAGCATGGTGCCTGTGTGTTTGTGAAAGTAAAACTCTTAAATACTTAAAAAGCCGTCACTTCCCTACCATAAACAGCAGTAAACTACTTTAATCTCTTAACTATCTTTGGAAGGAGAGAGCTTTAATTTAAATTATGTTGAATTGCTTTGTAACCAGGTAGATAAAATGTATTCTAAAATAAAATAAGCAAGGGATTTCTTTAAATTAATGGGTTTCCAATTGTTTGGATCATTTTAATATGAATAGAGTTTTCAGCACTTTTATGTTATTGTAAGAAGAGGATGTAGCTTCATAGTTGAATGATTTGAAATCTTACTGCATTTTTCTTTTCATAGAATCAAGAATCATATTTTCCTTCAAACCATCTTCCTTTCACTAGAGTAAAACATTCAGTTTCTTTGTTTTATGCCCTAGGTTGTAGGTTCTAGGCTCTTATTTGGTCTTGTTGCTCTTCTCTGGACTGCCGCAGGTGATTATTGTCCTTCTGGGCCATCTAAAGATGGATACGCTGTTGCTGCTCAGGCCTTAGCAGCAATCTGATGATGGGAGGAGATTTACACATCTCATTTTTAATCAACTTGTTTTGGCTATTTTGAAGTAATATGATACTGTTGACTCACTTTCACATTGTGATTCACTTGCCCATATCCTTTCCATCACAACTGCTTCCTAACTAGTTGCTCTTCATCTTCTGTTTTCTGTAGTTGGTTATTCTAACCAAGTGCAAGGTCTTCACTGGTCTTGACTAAAATTGATTCTTTTGGCTGGATAGCTTCAACCCAAATGAGTCGACTGACCTGGTTCCATATAGAAGCTTGTGTCAATAGTGGGCAAGTGGATGACAACGATCAGTGAGGAGGAGGAGGGTGGGATTACCTGCTTTGACAACAGTAACAATTAAGTCAAATCTACTGCATGAAATCACCTTAAACTGAGTTGTATGTGATGATCTGAAAAGAACTGATTTACCTAATTCTCTAATACTTTATTTCTCTGAAGTAACTCTCATATTGTTTAAATGGTGCAAAAGCTGTTAGCCATCTGATTTGCAACTGAATCTTAGCAGAGTGAAGCAGAAAGCACTTCACCTCCCTTGTCATCTTTAATAACTCTTCCTTTCCTTTAAATAACATAAAAGATTTCATTGTTCTCTTCTACCTACTAGTGTGCACATATGTGTATCCTCACACGATACATAATGTACTCTTCTTGTCCCTGGTGTTCCTAGTTACTTGCATCTTATTTGTTCTTTGTTTTTCTGATTTGACCTTATAACTTTGTGCTTATTTATACTCAACATGGACTGTATGACCTTATTTTTACTTTGCATGCTTCTTCCCCTTACACTTTGGCTCATTCAAGTTTGTGCTTTAGCCAAGTTCAGGTCACTGCTTTTTCTGTCCTTCCTCTGCATCAGGGTCGCCTACATATAAGAGAGCTCTTAAAGAGTTGGCCAACCTACCTAAACTCCTGTTTCTGGTTTTGTTTCATGCCTAAAAATATGATCCAGCTCAGTTTAATCCTGTGATCAAACTGTGTTTTCCTCCTACTAATTTAAAACAAATTGCCAACCAATTAAATAAAATATCCTTTTGACCAGTATATTCTAAGAACTTACTGGACAGCCAGCATCCAGCTAGATTCCCTTTCCAGTGCATGTCTTGTAGAAGTATTGTATACTTCTCTCTCGCCGTCTTTTATTATCCTGATTTTCAACTATCTCCTGTGCTTTCGATTTCAAAGTACAAGTGTTTACAAGGCAGCACTTTCACTCTTTTGGCTGACATACTCAGTAATGACAGTAATGCAGTTTATTTCCTCAAGTCTTAGTTGTTATGCCAATTAAGTTTAAATTTTGATCATGTGGTTCTCTAACCAGAGAATCCAAACCCTTCCCTGCCACCTCCCCTCATCTCTGCAAGGAACCTTTCTGTGAGTCTTCAGTTGAAAGGAAGCACAGTGAAAATACAGCAGTGTAACATTTTCACATCAGCTGCGAAACAGCTAGATCTTGGGGGTGGGAGAAGTGTTTAGGGCATGGAATACCCTAAACAGTTTGACTTTGGACGTTTTTAGGTGTTTCTTGTTTGAAATCAAAGTTAGACCAAAGTTGTATTCTCTTAACAGCTATGTTATGTGGAGCTGTCTCACATAAGCCTGCATTAAAAATATGTATAGTTTTGTGTTGAGGGTGTGGGCTTTGTTTTTTATAGGAAATTAAAACTGCAAAGTTGAGACTGGTTTTAGCTATTGTGTTGCCTATTCACTGATAGTTATTTACTTACCTATTTATTTACTTGATGAGACCATATTGAATACATAACTGTAGTATTGGGAATTTAAGGAAGTTGATACTGTTCATACATTTGTTGTCACCATTTTCAACACAGAAGAGAGAAATTGTTTCCCCATGAATGTGAAATGTCACTATTCATGGCATTAGACCTTGGGAAGCATGGCAGGCTGGCAGGGAGCTATCGATATTGAATATAGCAGTCAGCATTACATAAGGGTTTTGAATTACCAAGAAGATATGTTGTCATGGTCCCAGGCTATTTGTGTTGTTTCTTATCACTGACATTTTAATTCACTACTGAGTTTATACTTTGCATGTTTAAGTACTGGTAAGACATGAAAGTTATAGGGTTAAATCTGTAGACAGTGCTTTAAAGCTCCTATGATAATTGTTCCTAGGTATGTACTCCTTTACTGTGGCTCTTGAGACAACTATTTAATAGACAACATTTGAATAATACAAATGTGCGGTTGGTAAAAATGGATTAGGGTTTCAAGGTGGTACCAATGGGTGATATTTAATATTGAATGACATGTATTAAGACAAATGCTTTTTATATATAATTTATTTGCCATTGTAAATGCATTTATCTTGTGAGATACAGACCCCCTGTTGGCACATGAAGTATTCTGGAAAGGTTTGGAGTAAATAAATAATAAAACCACTTTGATATACAATCTAACAATATTAAATATTAAGACTTTCACATGATTGATTTTAATACTTAATTAACTTACTTAAAGTCCAATGTAACTCTGTTTTTGTATTAAAGATCAGACAGGCAGAAGTTCAAATGCAGGAAATGTTATTAAATGGGACAAAATTAATTGCATTTCATGATCATCAGACTCACTGGCTGTTAACCTGTCCATCAGTGACATGATCTTGTTTGTTTTGTTCTGGACCACAGCTGTTGTTAATGTTCATCTGCTCTACCATGTCAGTCCATTTTTATGCCTGCATCATTCTATTTTAATGATACATAATCTGATACATTTTATAAAAGAAAACTGACTTGCTTTGTGCTAGCTGAAGTTTGTCAGATTGTGCAGTTTTCTTCTGATATAGTAAGTGTTCCTGCTAAGGCACGTTTCTTCAGTGGGTGGTGGCAGTCTATGGAGGTGGCAGAGTAGAAACCTTAGCTAGTTTGAATCTGTTGTATGTGGGAGGGGGGTGATATTAGGGTTTGATGGGTTTTTGTTGGGGTTAGTTTTTTTGGAAGTGCTTGAACTGGTGTCTTCTGTATATAAATAGAAGTGGATGGTAGTAATGGGCTCAAGTAATGGAGAACAGAAGAGCTCAGTGCTCTGAGATAGGTGGGCCATGTGTCTGTAGTAAAAATGACTCCGAGAGCAAATAAAGCAGTGACTATTACAAGTTGGAACAAAACTTTCAAAAATACCTGTTAATGAGTGTCTTAGTCAAAAGTATCCAGCTTGAAACATACCTATTGGTCCTCATTTTCCTAAGTTCATGCTCAGGACTGTCTCCTGCTCAGCCCTCTGTTCAAAGAAAGCATGACTTACGAGTTTAGTTTAGGAGGAATAATTTAAGTGGCAAAAATGTGTCCAGTGAGAGAAAACCCAGGATCATAGAATCATAGAAT
>NW_010233503.1:0-1859 GCF_000690775.1 Eurypyga helias
CCGGAGTCTCCACAGAGGGGCCAGGCCCCGCCGCGCAGCCTGCACCAGCCCCCCGAGGTCGGGGAGCACTCTCGGGCCCCCAGATTTAACCCCCACCGCAGGTTAAGGCGCCTCGTTTGAAGGCTGAAGGCTGCGGGCACTGCAGGCCTGTGGGATGAGGCCTGTTTTCCAGCGAGCTGGGGGTTGCTTTGGCACAGAGGTTGTCCCGGTCCCGGGAGCAGCATCCCTCCAGGGACAGTGCTGGACCACACTGCTCCATCACCCCACGACCACCCCACGCTGCTCCCGGCCTCGCCTGGCTCGACCAGGGCCGGGGATTGCGAGCAGGGCCTTGCCCAGAGTCACCGTGTCCAGGGGACTGAATCAGCTAAAAAGCTCCAATTTTAGTTTGCGATGCTGGAGAACCATCCACGTGAACAAGCCAAAGGTGTGCCTGGTACACAATGGACGCACATTTCCAACAGCTTTCCCACAGCGCCTCTCAGCAGGCAACACGCTCTACCCAGCCTCGTGCAAGACATCTCTCCCGGGTACCCACGTACCATGAAGGAACCCGTTTCCCCTTTCCCCAGAGGGTCTAAAAGATGGTTCTGGAAGCAAGGGAAGGAGAACGGGTACCAAAACCTTGTCTGCAAGGGCAGAAACATGGCAAACATGGAGAGAAGCAGCGGGAAGCGGGAACATGGGAGGGATGGAGGAGAGAGATGTGCAAGGGTAAACAGGGAGAACTGGGCCAGGCCCAGCTTGGGTAGAAACACTGAGAACAGGACTGGGAAAAAGGGGGAGTGGGTCTCATCAACAGGCTGTTTACACAGGCATCAACCCCAGCAGCAAGGGGCTTGCTTCCCCCGCTCCAAGGGAAGCTAAAATCCACATGGGGAGGTCACGCTCTGGAGCGATAGTTCCCAGTTCCCAACCCGGCACCACCCCCTGCCTCCCCACACAGAGCAAGGAAGAGGTAGGAATTGCCAGCATAGCCCATACTCGCATTTAATCGTGAGGACGGGACAGACCGGGGCAGGCTGGGACGTTGGTGTGGAAGCACAGCGAGAGGAGCAGACACACCCTGCCCTCACAGAAGACGGACGTCAGTGTAAGGAATAACCCTGCTAGAAGCATAAAAACAAATAATAAAAAAGAAGACTAAACCCCAACCCAGAGTTTTCTCTGGAACAGACGTTTCTGCGTGGTCTCCGAGGACTGGAATCGGACATCGCTGCTAAGGCTGCTTCACATCAGACACGACGCGGGGAATTCACATAGCGCAAGTCAGGTGTTTAACATGGACGTTTCAGTTCGGGGCCCGTCTCCTGCCCTGGAGACAGTGAGGGCTCTTGCAGGAAGGGATGCAGAGCATGTGAAGTCAGGCTCTCCCAGAGAAAACCCTCCGGAGGGCCTTCTCTCCCCTAGGCAAATCGCCTCCCATGTTCAGTGCACAGCCATCGCAGCCAGAAAGCCCCGAGCGCTGCTCCGTGGTGCTGAGTACATCTAAGCAAAGGCAAACCAGGCCCTTCCTTCCCACTCTGCCACCTGCTTTCTGCAAGGAAGAAGGTGCGTGAAACAAGGCTGCATCCACAAAAGGTGGAAATGAGAGACCCACAGAAGTGTCCACAAGGTAACGGGGTTCGCTCACGTCCTTCACCGTGGAGCAAGGCCACAAGGACGGAGGTGGCTGCACCCGCGCTGGAAGAGGAGACTCAGTCCCAGATAAGCATCCCGTCTCTCTGTGAGAGAAAAGAGTTCTCCAAGAGAGGACAGGTCTGGGCTGCTCCTCCACCTACTGCACAAACTCGGGACACATTCAAAAATACAGACAATAAATTAAGATTGGGAAAAAAAAAAAAAGTCAGGATGTATTA
>NW_010233504.1:0-7754 GCF_000690775.1 Eurypyga helias
AGGTTCAATTCTGTCAGGGCTTTTTGTTGAGTCTTTCCTTGCAGATTGTGTTTTTATAATATGCTAGCATTATAGTTCCTCTCTTTTGAGCCATCTTCACTTGATTCACATCTCTGAAAGTGCAGTGCCTAGAACTGAACACAATACTGCGGCTGGAGGTCTGACATATCCTGAACAAAGAACAACTACTGCATATTTGTTGAATGCCTTCTGTCATTACTACCGTGTGTGGTTATGGCAGAGGTTTCACATTTAACATCCAGCCCGTTTACTGCAGCTTTTTCTCACAAATATAAGTTACTCACTCCCTGACTCTTTTATTAGTAAATATAATTGCAAATGCAGTTTTTCCACTTTATGTCTCAGTAAATGTTCATGTATTTCTGGATGTAATCAGTGCCTCATTTTCTGAGAAACTGTAGAAAATACTGTGGGAAGAAAAGTTTTTATTATTAAAGTAAGCTATATTATTAGAGTTTTCTTCGGGGGGAAAGTAAGTTGCTTAGTCTTGGTAACAGAATTGGAACTTTGTAGGCATTATGTCTATGAATTTTTGAGATAGTACTGAATCAGGAGTAAAAGATACAATGGTGAAAGACTAAATTAATCAAGAGTACTCCTGGATTCAGTCATTTAATGTGCACTTTCATAACCATTTCCTTGTTCTGTAACTAGTTGTTCAAGTTCAATGCTGAAAAAGTTGTTCAGGTTCAAGGCTGTTCTCATGTTCTGGATCTCTTGGATTCTGTGAAAGGAGGGATTTAAGTGGTAGCAGGATACTTATATCCAAGAGAGGTACCGACGACATTCATGAAGACACCTTACTCTTTTGATTCCTGGATGCCTGTGTAGCTGGGAAATATCCTTTAGGCAGTAAGTTCTCTGGCATTTGAGCAAAGATCTGCCATAATGTATAATTGGATTTGAGAGGTCTCTGAGAGAGGCTCCTAAATGTTGGTGAAGTTCCCTGGGGGTTATGGTAGACCCTCAGATTGACTAGTGGTCTGAAGTGGTCCCATCTCTCTTTTGTGGCGATATCCTCATGAGGACATATTGCCCACCACTATCAAAAGGAAATCTTCTCCTTTGCAACTATGTTTAAAAATAACTTTCTTTTCCAAGTCTGTGTCAAGTAAAAATTGAACTAGAAGGTTAAACCATTACATCAGATACTTCTTTCAGTCTAAAGACAGCTTAAGATCTATTTATTTTTTTTCTACCCCACAGAACTCTCACCCTCTCACGCTCACCTCCCTCTCCTCCCCGTCCCAAAAAAAACGTAAAAAGCTCCACACGTGCATACACACATGTATGCTTCTTCCTCCTCTTGATTATATGTGTCTTGTTTACCTAGTGCTGAGACTAAGGGTATTTTTCAGAATAACAATCATGAAATAATTTGGGACTTGTTTAGGTTTTCCTTTTAGGGAGTGTAATTGTTGGAAATACCGTCCCAAGAGGTGCTTGAATGGTGCAGTTCCTTTCAAGAGTTTGAAACTCTGGTCTGTGTTTGTAAGACTTGCTGATGTTCTTTGGTTGTTTTTCTGGTAGTGTTTGGATTTTTGTAGTTGCCATGATGATTTGATTTTTTTTTTTTAATCCCTGGACACTTCTAATTATTGTGGATGTGACTTTTCAATATAACCTTTCAATAAAATGTTACAAATAATTATAATGTTTTGTACTTTTATGGGATTATTTGCAAGTATTAGGTAATTTTCTCCAAAAATTCCTGTATATGTCAATTAAAAAAACAAATTCAAACCTTTTAGCTGCCGGGGTTAGTTGAAGCAGAAATTAATTTTGCGCTCAGTGCTGTGTAATTTTAACTATTTAAAACACCTTCCCATCCCCCAAAAAAACCTCAAATAAACAACAAAAAAACCCCAACAAGGCCAAAGAACAGTTAAAAACCCTTCGTGAGACTGCAGATATTCCCATTGGTTTGGTTTTTAATTTCTGCAGATATTTGAAAGGCATTTGTTGCTGCTCTTTAAAGCTTGATATCCAAGTTGAAGGAGGGGAGAATTTTGAGGATCAGATTGCTGTCTGTCTATTCTGATGTAACTTCATTGATGTCAATGAGTTCGTGCCCTTGCAGGTGTAATGGGAACGTGAGTGTTACGTCTCTAAACAAAAAGGAAATGGGGAGGACAATGTTCAGTTGAATGGCAGTACTCAAAAATATTTTTGTGATGGAGTTGTGTTCAGGAAATTGAAATAGCTTTACTGAATTGGGTAGAAAAACTCACACTGTTTTAGAGTAGAAGGTGGAAAGTTGGGACAATATAATAGCCGAAAAACTTACAGGCAAAAGTCAGGGAGAGTTCCTCAAATCATAGGGAATTATTTAAATACATTTTAAAGAAGCCTGGAGAAATATTGATAGGCCGGCTAGACTTTAAGGGAAGAGAAGAAGACATAAGCAGGCAAAAGGCATCCAGTGCAGATAAACGAGGTTGTTTCTTCACATACAACTCCAAGTCATTTGTTGAGTTGCTTCCAGACCTCTTTGGACAATACAAGTGATGACTTATGAGAAGTCAAGAAACTTTCAAAAATCAAACAGAGCAATGTCTGGATAACTTGGTAAATTAACTCTGGCAAAAAATTGGCAGTAGGACAGCATGCTGAGGTGATATTTCTGGGAAAAGATTGGTGGTAATAAATATTTTTATAACTCATCTGGAAAAGGGTTTGATAATGAACAGACACATGCAAATGACATGGTCCTTTTAGAAGAATTAGCAGGGGGAACTTGCTTTTTGTCTTGCTAATTGGATAACAGCCAGTTTGATCAATTCTGTCTTTTAAATATACCAGTGCAGATTTGCCTCAGTATATGGTGAAACTTTCAAGTTATGATACTTGCTCAGATTTAAAAATCAGTCATATAAGTGAGCTTGTTTAAAACCAGTAAAAAAACCCTAAACTGAACGAACTTCTGGCCTTAGAATGCAGGTTTCTTCAAGCTGTTGTCACAGGACAAATTATCTGTAATATTCTTCTGCATTTTAAAGCAGTTCTTTAAAGGAAGTATCATAGAGTAATAGAATATCTCAGGTTAGAAGGGACCCATAAGTATCATCAGGTTCAACTCCCACCTGCAGTAGAAAGAAAAAGTTCAGAGTTGAATCTTGAGGTCCAGTTCTGTTGCGTGATGGTGCTAACAAGGCAAGGATTGATTCTTTTTAGTAGATTTACAATTGCAGTTACCATTGCAAAATGTTTGAGGTTGGTATCTTTACATTCTTGACCTATTGTAACGCTGTCAAAATGTTATGAACTTACTAGCAATAATAAATATACAGGCCAATATAAATGGCTTATCTTTCAGTAACCCATCTTTGCTGTTAATCATGTGATTATTCTTTCCATTATGTATCTCTTCTCTCTGTTTATGACTTTATTACTTTACATCTTAAGTACATCATACTTTGCTTTGAACAGCAAAGGTCATCATTCCGGAGGGAAGCTGGAGACAGTGTATGGTTATTAAAGCACTGGTAACAGTTGTGTGGGTTTTTTTGGTTGGTTGGTTGGGGTTTTTTTTCTTCCGGTGTTTTGTTTTATTCTTTTTAAATGCTTGTAGTGTTAATATATGAGAGATCTGACATTCAATCCTAACATAATTTGAATGTCATTTGTACTGTATGTAGTATTGTGTACATGATTTAATCAGTGGTCACTGCTAAAGAACTACCGAGGTGAGCACAATAAAATTGCATGTTAAGTGTCATGTGTATTTCCCTCCATTAGGATTAAAAGTTCTGTATCAGTTACAGTTTGTTCAGAAATTCTCTGGACTAAATCTGCCCTTATCCCTTCCTGATTTAGGCCTGTGTTCATAATTCTAGCTGTGCTTTGCTGGGAGCTTGTGAAGCAACACAAAGACTGTTCCCATTCTGGTACTTGGTTGGACGAGCATTGCTGCTCTCAGTGAAGGAAGTGCCATTCTGGTTGAACGGCAACCTGAATCTTTAAGGTTTTGCTTGATGTTGGAAGTATAATCTTATTGCTAGCATTTTAGGTGTTTTTAAATATTTGGTACTATTAGTTTTTCTTTTTTTTTTTTTTTTAAATGGCTTTTCCAAACACTTTCCTTCTGGTAATTCATTATTAAAGTCAACTGAAAAATAATTAACTGTAACAAACATTTTTTCCCCCTAAATTGGTAACAGCTGCTTCAATATTTTAGCTTAAACCAAAAACTTATTCTAGCTAAGACACAGGAGAAGCAGTTACCCATTGTGTGGCTAGATTAGTCTGGAGTATTTACTCACTGAACAAACCTTCAGTAAATGCTTTTTCTGACACACAGAATCAAAAAAGTGTTAGTGGTAAGCTAAGAGGATGAAACTTACTTGACAGCTTTTGCATTTCTCTAGTCTTTAATTCCAGCTAAGGTGTTCAGCTTTTCTGGTGCAAAATTGAAATGAATGCTCTGTTTTAGTGTGTTTCTTCAAGGCACTTTTCTTAGAATATGTGAGGTATGAGACAGGCAGTAAGAAATGAAGAAAATGGCACTGTACACGCCACTGAATGTACAGTTTTGGTTTGAGTGGTTCCTTCTTGATCTCTGTAGTTCATGTTGCTCTTGTCACCGAGATTAATAAAGAGCAGCATCTAATCCCTCCAAGAGAAAGATAAAGTCGGTAATTGAGAATTGGTGTGAGACTGAGAAGCTACTTTTAAGCAGGAAAGAGTAAAAATTGATATTGGCTTATTGAACAGAAGTGATATTTCACACTAATAGAGGTGTGAAAACATTTTTTGAATCACACATTCAGATTTCAGTTTTATCAAACTTGGGGAATATTGGGAATCTTTTTGGATCACATATCTGATGGAACTAGACCTGTTTGTAATTCTGCACAAAAAGTGTCAGTGCAATAGATCTTTATGAACTACTGTGTTGGCTGATGGGGGAAGGAAGCTGGTGATTTTTAGGGTGCTTCTAACAGTTAAATTTATTACCTACACTGAAACAGGTCATAAACAGACTTCCTTGTCTTTAAACACGAGTTGTTGTTCAGTAACTTTGTTTTGCAAAATTCAACAGTGAAAAAAACTTTGTAACTATTGTAGTTCTGTAGTTCCCAACAAAGCAAACCCAATGTAGAACCTGGTAGTATCCCACCCTTCTTGTCCACAATGGTGTTTCATTTCTAGACAGCTGTTGAATTGCATAATTGAATAATTAGTGGTGTTTCAATAGCCTTTTTGAAGGGTATTCAAGAAGGGAGGGAAGTTCTATGACATCTATCACAAAGAAGGGAAAAATAAGGGAAAAATGTATCTTTCAGCTGGTTCTTTGTTTCTAAAGCTAATAAAATGTTACAGTACTCAGTATTTAAACACACACCCACCCACCCCAGCCTAGGTAGGATTTTTTGTACTTTAAAAAGTGTTACTGAGTTTAAGTGTTTTTTGAAGTTTTTCTGCAGTACATTGATAAAATAAGTAGTATAATCGTGTTGCCCAAAACTATGGAGTCACAAACCGCTTGTGAACGTCTTGTGTTCTTACCCTCATTCCAAAAAAGTTTCTCTCTGTAGATTCTAGCAGCGGAGCTTCACAACATGAAAATTATAAAATCACCATAGTATAAAAATCTTTGCTGTTTCCTTCACTTGCATTCATGATACTTGGCAAATAATAACAGTAAAAGTTACTCTCTTGATTTCCTGACATTTATTTAAACTAAGCAGTAGTGAGAAGTTATTCGAGCTGAAACCCAAGAGATGTAGTACCTCTACCGAATGACTGTTGATCATTTAATGTGTTCGTGGGCTGTGTGAAATACAGATGCATTACCCTGACTGACAGGAAGAATGAACTGCAAGAATATTTTGATGAGGAAATTCCAAATGCAGTATATGAGGGTCTCATTTTTCTTTTGGTGTTTCCTAATTCATCTGATTACATTTTCATGCCAATAAAACTGTCCATAAAAGGGCTGTCACTCCCCCCCCCCCCAAAAAAAAAAAGTTTTCAGCCTGGACTTAATTTAAAATGGTAGGCCCTTTAAGAATAATAATGAAAAAAAAAAATCGTGTGCTGACTTGCACAGTTCTGTTCTCATTTAAGACCTGGTCCTAAATCCAGTATTCAGCTTAACCATAACTACCGATTATTGGGCAGGTAAGCGCTTCCAGGCAACAGTTCTGGTAAAAACTCTGTTAGATCACTTCTGAGTTGAGCAATAGACAGCCACAGAAAGCTGCCCTGGGTGATGTTTCTTCCCCCAACATCCTTTGTCACATATATACTGGATTCTGATTTTGCTACACGGTGTAGGATTTGCCTCAGAGCAACGTGTGAAAGATGATTCAAAGTAGAGAGTTGGGCTCAAGGTTCAAAGGTAAAAGGGTCAGTTCAGGACAAATTTGGAATAGGCTCTTTATTACATACAGGTGAAGAAAAACACTGATTAGGCTGCCATGGTCCCTTAGGCCTGAGTTCTGATGTTTCACAGCTAAAATCCTAGAATTGTTTAGGTTGGAAAAGATGTTTAAGATCAAGTCCAACTGTTAACCTAACACTGCCAAGTCCACCCCTAAACCATGTCCCTAAGCACCACATCTGCACTTGTCTCGGATGCCTCCGGGGTGGTGACTCAACCACTTCCCTGGGCAGCCTGTTCCAATGCCTGACAACCCTTTTGGTGAAGAAATTTTTCCCAATATCCAGTCTAAACCTCCTCTGGTGCAACTTGAACCGTTTCCTCTTGTCCTATTGCTTGTTACTTGGGAGAACAGACTGATACCCACCTCACTACAGCCTAGTTGTAGGGAGTGATAAGGTCTTCCCTGAGCCTTCTCTTCTCCCGGCTAAACAACCCCAGTTGTTGATATTGATAACCCAGCTAAACTTCCACCAGCTCCCTCAGTACCCTTGGGTGGATCCCATCTGGCCCCATAGGCTTGTGTGTATCTAAGAGGTGTAGCAGGTTGCTAACCATTTCCCCTTGCATTATAGGTGCTTCATTCTGCTCCCCATCCCTGTCTTCCAGCTCAGGGGACTGGGTACCCTGAGAACAACTGGTCTTACTGTTAAAGACAGAGGCAGGGAAGGCATTAAGTACCTCAGCCTTTTCCGTGTCCTTTATTATTGTGTTTCTCCCTGCATCCAGTAAAGGATGGAGGTCAGAGGGCTGGAGCACCTCTCCTATGGGGACAGGCTGAGCAAGTTGGTCTTGTTCAGCCTGGAGAAGAGGAGGCTCCGGGGAGACGTTATAGCACCTTCCAGTACCTGAAGAGGCTACAAGGAAGCTGGGGGGGGCTTTTTACAAGGGCCTGTAGTGACAGGACACGGGGTAACAGGTTTAAATTGAAAGTGGGGAGGTTTAGATTGGATATGAGGAAGAAGTTCTTCCTGGTGAGGGTGGTGAGGCACTGGAACAGGTTGCCCAGAGAAGCTGTGGATGCCCCATCCCTGGAAGTGTTCAAGGCCAGGCTGGATGAGGCTTTGAGCAACCTGGTCTAGTGGAAGGTGTCCCTGCCCATGGCAGGGGGGTTGGAACTAGATGGGCTTTAAGGTCCCTTCCAACCCAAACCATTTTGTGATTCTATGATTCTAATGTATTTATAGAAATACTTTTATTGTCTTTTATGGCAATAGCCTGTTTTAGAGACATATTGTTTTTAAAGGATGATTTAATGGTTAAGACTGAGTCATATGATCTAACACCTGGGCTGTATATCCGATGTGTTGCTTGAGTAAGACTTGCTGGTCTGCCTCAGATATGTAGG
>NW_010233504.1:7785-13655 GCF_000690775.1 Eurypyga helias
GGTGATGTTGAAGGTGGGAGAGAAGAATTAGCCCCAGCCCTTTCACAATATGCCTGAGCCTGCCCTCTCCTCATGCTCATGTAACTGTGTGGATGGCAGCTTATGTCCAGTGCTAGCTGGTGCTGTTGGTTTGGTTTATCTTTTAAGAAACAGTTGCCTAATGCTGGCTCACAGCCCTACTGTGAGAGCTGCGCTAATACCAATAGCTGTGGGAAACTTTTAGAGAAAATTAGAAGTGGAGTGGAAGCAAAACAATTTCCACAGGTTTGGGAGAACGGAGAGAGAGGAGAAATGCAGGGTAAGATGAAAGCAGCATGAAAAAAACAAGTCTCGGGTTTCCTGCTTCCCTTGGCACCCATGGAACAGAGTGACTGAAATTTGTTTTAAAACAGGGCAGAACTCTTCTGGGATAGAAGCAGAAAGGAGGAATAAGTTCCTGTCAGATAAACGTTGTGTTTTTATTCTTGGAAATTTGGAACCAGCTTTATAATTCTCCAGTGATTGCTTTGCAGGCTTATTGGAAAGAAACAGAAGTAGTTGGAAGCTAAATCATGAGTGTTTTGAAAGAGAGAGCGAGCTTAACTTTTTCATGCAGAGAAATATGCCAGCCAAAATGAGGAAGTAGGGGAGGTTAAGATGGAATTGAAAACCGGTGGTTCAGGATAAGGAGTGCTGAGAGCTGGGGGGAGAAGTACACACTAGCAAGTACATGGCATCATTAACAAGTGGGACTAAACATTTGGAATAAGTAATTTCTGTGTGTTTTCTCGTATTGCAAACATGCATCTAAATTATTTTTTTTTCAGCTAACACAGCTCATTTCACAGACCTAGGTTTAAAAAAGCCTGCAGTTTAGGCATTGAATAAATACACATTTCTGAAGTAGGTATTTTCAACAAACATACAAGGCATAAATCTGGATTTAAGGCCCTAACTCTGGCTCTTGAATATCTGCTTTTGTGACTTTTATTGCCTGCCATAAAAAGATGATTCATGAATTCCCTCTTTCTTCTCACTGTCCTTTTTGAATTATAAAGAAGTCACTTCTTTGCCATGGTTCTTGGTTGTTGTCTAGTTGGTGAAAATAACTGGCAAAGGCAAATATTTTTCCCAGAACATTGGAGCTGAGTAGAACTCTGAAACTAAACTTCATTGACCTGTCTCTCGGCAGGTAAGTATTTATTATCAAACAGGAGGTATACATTTTGACACCACATAACAGAAGACTAGTAACTTCTGTTTATAGCTGAGTGTTTTCAATAGCTACTGCAGAGCTAGCTGTTATGAGTGACTAAAGATAAGATTAAAAGTCATCAGTTCAAAGTTCAGAAGAGATCATTACCTTCAAGGACAGAAGCAGCTGAATTTGTTAGCCAGCCCTTCATACCAGAAGCGCTTCACTTGTACTGGCGCCTAATGTTCTGTCACAAGTGAAGTAGGTAAGGTCGATGACAGGGTAATAGAGTGCCATGTTTCCTGCCTGAGCTCGTATACAGGTTTGGCACGGCTGCCCACTGGAAACATAAAGCTATTATAGCATACACCTTTATTAAACAAAATACCCGAGTCTCTTATTGTAATTCTTTTCTTAGGCAGACAATGAAATGAGGTTTGTAAATGTTTTACTATTTAAATTAAAGCAAACCATTCAATACTGAAATATTTTTTCATGAAAATGATGGTAAACAGTTTTTGTGTCATTTTGCATGCGTTCTGCTTTTCTTCAGCTTAGGAGAAGAATTTCAGAATGAGGGTTTGAACAAGTTAACCCAGCTTTCAAGACCAGACTTCTTAAGAAGTTAGGGATAAAATCTCAGGAAGTTTCCTCTCCATTCTCCCCATGTTTCAAGCACAGGCTGAAGATTCTGGTGCTTCTACTCTGTTAATGGTGTGCATGATCTCTTGTTTCAATTATTTCCCCTTTTCTGAGTACATATTTCTACTTATGCTTGTAGAGAGACAAAAGAAGAACTCTTACTCCCTTTCACTTTGGAAAATGTAGTTGAATTGAACCTGGTTTTAGAATAAAATAATAGCTTGTTATTTCTCTCAATAGACCTAGCTCTGAATAGTGTGTTGCTGTCATGTGTAAATCTTAAGCAATGAGTGCATTTGAGATATTACATACAGAAATTCAAAATTTGGAGTTATTTTACAGGAGTCCCTTGGAATTGTACTGCTTTTTTTTTCCCCTACAAGTGTCAATCTCTGATTAGAGGAAAACCTGGAAAAAATCAAAAAGAAAATGGCACAATGCTTTTCACAGCAACTTTGTATGAATCTGTTGAAACAAGCAGTGCTGTCATTTTTACTACTAAGAATTTCTGAAACAACAAAATCGTCTCTTGAGACTGATAAACAGAAATAGGTGAAATAGTGAGTGATGTGCTTACTGGGGTACAGTTTAAATGGAGAAAATCTAATGGGAAGCAGCTACATTAGTAGCAGATGGATTTACTTCCTGAATCTTGATCTGAGTGGAAATCCTAACGTACTTAAAATTTGTCTCCCAGATTCTTAGCCTGATAAGAAAGGTGGATAAAGTAATTTATTTATTTGGCTCCAGTGCTGTGCTAATGTGTTTTGTTTAAACTTGCTATTGTTGTTTGATTTTTATCTAGGCTATTTTTATGATTCCTACAAATCCCCCTCCAACCTTCCGGAAGCCAGAGCTCTGGTCTGATGAATTCACAGATTTTGTGAAGAAATGTTTAGTGAAAAATCCTGAACAAAGAGCGACAGCAACACAGCTGCTACAGGTTAGTATATAAGTTACTGAGGAAATGCAAGTTTTATGGCTTTTTTTTCCCTCTAGTCTCAAACCAGAGCTGTTGTGAAAATTTCTAAGGACAAATCTCATTTCAGCTATTATTATGCCTTATTTCTTTTCCATTTTGTGGTCTTTTCTCCATTAGTTCCTGTATCTCTACCCCCATTTTATTTCTCCTTTGCTATTTCTAAAAATTAATTGCTCTTTATATAGTTTAGGGCTGGTTCTTGCTGTTAAAATCAGATCCTTGCATTGTGGTTAGAGGCCCTTAATAGATCTCAGGATTTAGGCAAGTGTTAAGTAAAGGAATTGAGCCCAGGTTACCCTCTGGACCACCCATGGAGTATATTCAATCTTTCCTTCTCGTCATGTCATATTTAGCGGATGGGTTGCTCTGTGTCCTAGAAGGGTCTGATGCAGATGAACAGTATAACGCATTTGTTCTTGGGCTGAGTTATATGCCAAGGGGGTACTTTTAAACTCAAGCCACAGCTGGTGGTGTGAACCTATGGAGCCAGGACAGGGTGAGTGCCAGACTCACCTGCTCACTGACCCGAGCTTCCAGTAGCTGCAAATATGTAACAGGAGCATCTTTTTGGTGCTGAGATTGAAGTTGCTCTGCTCTATTTCTAAGAAGCGTAGAAATCAAACAGGAGGGATTTAGTCTTTGTGAAGTGAACATTATTTTACAGGGCCACACATTTTAGTGCGTGGGGGAGAGAGAAAATATGAAGAGAGTTTTTTCCTTTGGCCCTGTATTTGTGTTGTCCACTGCTTTTGGGCCTGCCCTAATAAGCCTATGAGTAACTAAGAAAAAAAAAAGAAAAAAGGTAGTGAAAGGGGGTTGAGAAAGATTTCTGAAAGTATTATAATAGGGTCTGTGATCTACAATTTTCTGTAAATAAGCTTGCTTTGATAATGAGACAGAAGTGAAAAAAATTTTACTAGGTGCTTTGCTCCTTTTACTTTCCCAATTTCTAATTCCTTACACGTTTGGATAATTTAGTGTTCTTTTATGCTTTTCAAAGGCATCGGTAAATATTATTCTTAATTTTCTTTGCTTATCAGTCTAAATAGAAATCTGATCCTCTGAAATTTCATCTGCAAGACACTCGTGCAAGGTTTACTCTGCCTCTGGTTAGCAATAGCCTCTTTTAAAACTTAAATTCCAGTGAACTCCACTACAAGGAAAACATAAAGATTTTGCAAAGTAGTTTCCAGCAATAGATGATCAAATTAATAAGTCATGTTATAAATATTTTATTTTCTACACTACGAGAAAACAAAAATGTAGACTTTAAGGAGTGTAAAAATTTAAAGTTACAGATTTTTGTATGATGTACGAATCAGTACTTTAGACTTTAAAGGTTTGAAGTTCATATGGTTATCTGAATACTGGCAGCTGGATAATAGAGACTTGAATTATTGTATGCAAGTAAGAAAAAACAAAAGCTTTGGTGTTCCTCTGTCCATGTGCTTACTGGCTAGAAGACCAGATTCTGTGTCCAGCACAAGCATGAGTTGCCTTTTCCCCCAGCTGGAATTAGGAGCCTGTGTGATGGAGCTGGGGGTGCTGTGGGTGTGCGTGAGGGAGAATGAAAGTACTGCTTGTGGGGAAAGATCATGGAGGAAAAAGGAGAGTCATCAAGGGAGAAGATAGCTAACAGGTGTAGGACACTAGGCTTCATCAATTCTGTTCTTCGTGGAACAGTTTTCTCATATTTAATAATAGATTTCTGAGGTGCTTCGAGTTAAGTTTTGCCTGAAGTGTGCATGGATAGAATGATGCACAAATCAATATTTTTCCAAGAGGTGTTTACTAGTAAGCAAAATGAATGCAAATGGTATCATGCACATGTTTTCTTAAAGGAAGAAGCAATGTTTTAAATGGCCTTGAATTAAAAATTAATCTTCCTGCTAAAAGTAATCTGTCTTTTGTTTGTTCCACATTTCAGCATCATGGATCAAAAGTTTTACGACGTATGAAGTACAGATTTGTTGAAGTAGGCAGCCATAGCTGCTCTGCTTACAGCCACTAATTTATGCTGTCAGTTTGTTAAGATTAATTAAATTCTGTAACTGAATATCTGAAAACGTTTGTTTTTGTATGTCAGACAATCACCACTATTTATTTACTACTTACTGCATGTTTCCTTTGGACAATTATGTCCTTAACTATGAAAGATTTGTATAATTACATTTCTTGAAGGCTTGCTGATATTAAAAATAGTTATAGCTGCTTCGTAACTAAGATTTTACTTTAAGATACTGTGTATTGTGTTAGTTTAGATTTTAATTATTGTGTAATATAGAATACTATTTATCACTGAAATCTGTTGTGTTGAATAATACTTGTGATTATGTGCGAAGTGTAACTATTGTAATGATGTTACATAAATGAATGTTTTTTGTTTTCTAGCATACGTTTATTAAGAATGCCAAGCCAGTTTCAATTTTGAGGGATTTGATCACTGAAGCTATGGAGATAAAGGCAAAGCGACATGAGGAACAGCAGAGAGAGCTAGAAGAGGAGGAAGAAAATTCGGTGTGTACCTTTTTTCCACTATAACTGTCCGTACTTTACAGATAAATTGTTGTTTTTCCCCTACTTCCTGTACCTGTGTTCAAACACTTTCCTTTATCAGGTTTCTACCTGGTTTTGAGCGTATGAGGGCTGAATATTCCACTCTTACGGTGAGTAATGCCGTGTGAACCAGTTTTCAGCACTGTTCATGAGATGTAGTAAAGTTTTTCTAGGAGGTGGGAAAAAGAAACCATGTCAAATTCAGTGTGTCAGAATGACATAATAAAGCCCAAACTCACTCAGAACTGTTAAGGTTCCACTTTCTCATATGGGCTTCTAGGCAAGTGGTTTAATTTTCAGTTCTGACACCTAGCTGCCTTTTTTTTTTTTTTTTTTTTTTTTTTTTTTTTTTTTTTGGAAAATTCTAACACTAGTACACAGAGTAGTTAGTTCTGAAGTAGTGATTACAATATGGTTTGAATCAAGTTGCACCTATGAAGTGAAAAAGGTGACAATACTTCTTTCTACAGATGACATTGTCAGCATATGTATGAGGAGAGAATCATAGAATCACTG
>NW_010233505.1:0-15923 GCF_000690775.1 Eurypyga helias
TCTATGATTCTATGATTCCACCACCCCTTTGTTTTGGGGACGTGCAGCCATTGGAATTACAGGTGATTGGTACACATGAAAAATGAGAAGTCTACTTAAGTCTTACCTATTAGTACTGCAGTACTTGAAGTGTCCCCAGACGATTCCTAATCTCGTTTACATGACCTAGTTAATTTTCCCCTCAACACTTGCAAACAGAAAGACATCTCTAAATGTGAATGAACAATTGCAACCTCATCCTAGGCTGAGTACCCAGAGCTTGCATTCATACCCTAAAGTAGCTTGGCTTCACAAGTAACTGCCATGCAACAAAACCTCACCTACGTTCGCTCCCTTGAGTTGGTCGTTCCTGCCATTATAAGTGACATCTGGATGACTTTCTGTAGCACAGAAGGATATTTCCATCCCTCTTTAACCCTGGTTGAAGATAATTATACTGCACAATTCTCTTGAGCCCATGGCGATTTAGCAGGAGAGTTTTGCATTTCCATCCGGCCCTACTGAACAAGCCAAGTGCCTGACTAATTTTGTGCATGTGAGTACGTGAGTGTCTGAGCAGTTCCATTTACATCAGACTACTTACATGCTTAGGATTAATTAAACATTTAAGGCAGATTTGCCAGTGATTACTATTAATTGCAACTACAGTGATTTAGGTCCTTCCATGAGAGTTAGTATAAGTGCATATGCCCTCTTCATTACTTTTTTCCTTTTTATTTAAGCCATATGCCTCCTTGAGCTCAGTTTCCAAAACAACAACAGTTTCAAGACACAACTGTGCTACTGCAGTCAAACCTTATGAATTCCAGAGATGTGTTTATGCACTGTTCAGATTGACAAACCAGTGATGCTCTCCATGCTCTGTCACCTTGTCATGAAATGAGCAGATTTTATAGATTTCTGAAGTGCATTAGAGATACATAGTAGATCTTAGAAGCCTTCTACCTGGAGTAGCTATAAAGGTGATATGAGCTGATTTCACAGGTGTATCATCATTTCAGTCCACACAAAGCAGGTACAATGTACAGCAGCTGTTTTAGGGAATTAATAGCTTGGCTGTGGAATCATATTACTGTAGAGATAGATACAAATCAGAGATCTGCTGTGGTGGAGCTGCGTGTATTCCTACATCATCCTCCCCAAAGATCAGAGGGGGACAGGAGGAATGGCAAAAAGTAACTGCATAGAGGAGAGACCATTATACTCCAAAAGGAAGAGGAGACCAGTCTGGCTGTGCTGGCACATAACTGCTAGTGTCAGCTCCAGACCAGCAGTATTTTGAGCAAAAATTGTTATTACAGTTGACAGACTTTTGCTGCTACTTCTTTTTCTGCTTCTCATGAATTATCATGACAACGCAACATTAATTTTACCAAAGTTTCTGAAATATTATCAGCTCCAAACATAATGGGAAAGGACAAATTAAAACAATACTATATTTTTATAATGTATCTTCTGTACCAAATTCAATTTAGGAGTGTTAGCAATATGACATCTTCCTTTAATTTCTGCAAAGGACTATCTTTACCCAGCAAGTATGTCTGGTGCAGGCAGACGGAGTGGGAGGGACAAGGAAGAAAATGCAGGGCTTACAATGATATAGAGAGACTTACACTTTAAGGAGTCAAGTCAATTTTCATCCCAATTGATCGTAATCAAATACAGTATTTGCCAGTTAAAATACCACTCCAAGAGGGCTCAGAGCTGTAAACCAGCACCAGAAAAAGCTCAGCTTCAGCCATCGTCCTGACTGATGTTAACAAGGCTACTGTCACAAACCAAGGCTTTGCAGGAAATGGTCCTAAATCACGAGCAAACAAATATGGAAATGGGGAATTACTTCATTAGAGCAATCCTGCATGTTATGGCCTGACACTTTTCTGATAATCCCATCACCGAGGGCACCGTGCATTCTGAGATGTAACAAGGAAGACGACTGACGCTGAGTTTAGTAAGCTCTTATCAAAAGGTGCTAGTGTTTCTCGACTCTGTTCGTGAGCCTCATTTCCTGGTGCAAGACAGCCACTTGTAGTGCGGCAAAATGCTATTGGCTGACGTCAGGTGCTATTCTGGTAGTTGAAAATGGTGCAATAAGTAGCTCGAGGAAGGAAGGAGAAAATTGCACCTGTTTCTTTCAGATTCTCTCCTCCTCCTTTTTTTGCCAGTAATAAAAAACGTATAGGTGGAAATGCAGAACACTTCAGAAATCCTGACACAGAATATAAGCATGTTTTGGTGTAAACATCAACAAAATTGTAGTTATTGATTGCTGCCATTAAAATTCAACTTTTGACCACTAATCTGCTGCACCAAAGCCATGTAAAGTTTTCATTAGAAAAAAGAAAACCTTCTCCAGTGCCTTATCCAAACTTAACAAGTAGACATTTTTTAGCACAGCAATGAAAATTATCAGTTCAGCCCACACGATACCCGAATGGTGAAGATAGGACATAGCTTTATATTATGGCATATTTACATCTATATGATAAATACTGCCATAACTCGTGTCTGATATTTAGTCATTACCTAAAACATTCTTGTCTTCAGAAGCACAATTTCTAAAATAAATTCCAATTAAGTTCTTCTTTCTCTAATTTACATTCAACTTGCCATATTATTGATTAGAAATATTTAAAAAAAAAATTCTACTGTTACATTTTGACAATGAAAAAGCATGTCTTTCTAATGATTATATGAAAATGTAAAAATGATTGCAGATATTAATTTATAGCTATGTACCCATAATTATAGCTATACAGAGACACTTAGGTATAGATAAAAGACATAAGAAAATGAGAAATGTATAGTTTATCTATACACATAATAAAGGCAAAATAAATAATAGGGTAGTCATTTTAAATTATCCTTTTGATCTATAGGCTACCAGTGGAAGACATAATCTTTTATTTATATTATGTGAGGTAAAATTTTGAACCAGGATTTTCTGCATCTATCTTCCTGCTCACTTCATAATTAAGCCTGTAGGGCTGCATGGTTTATTTTTTAATGCTGTACTTGTCAATTTCTGTTATCGCTAATTTAAAGTTCACAGCTCCATATATCATCAAAATATGAGGGCAAAACAATTTATATAAAAAAACTTTTTGAGTTGAAGGGTGGCTAAGTTTTCCTGTGTGTTGTCTTGAAGATTTCATTTCAAACAGTGCTGATTTACAAAGCTGGAAAGAGAGTACAAAGCTCTGGTGACACGCGTTTTTCTCTATCCCTCCATATCTTCCCCCTCCCCATCTTTTTTCCTTTATAGTTTTATATATATATATATATATGAATGAGAGAAAATTTTTGCCTTCATTAGTATGTTGGCCTTTTTAATTTAGCTCCAAACTTGCTAACACAATTACTCCTACCGAGATCAACTATGACACTCACTATGAAGAAAAAGCATCTCTTATTTTACACAAAACATTACAAGGTCAGATCACTGTCTTTCATCTCTTCCCACCTTCACCAGACTGAACAATAGGCAGCAATAATCCTGTGATATCCACAACTAATTTATCCAACAAGAAGACAGGTAGCACTCTGAACCGCACTGCTGCCTGAATAGGTGCAGTAAATAAGCAGCTTAATGGTAGCCTTTCAGGCAGGAGGGCAACATATCACAGCATGGCATTTTTATAATCTTCTTGGCATGCCTACAGCCAAGAACACATAGCTGAGCGTATGTTCCCTCTTCTGTCGGGCTTAGGATGCATGTAATCGTTAGATTGTGACACATTGTGCCTTTAAGCAAGTTTAACTGTTTCATATCCCTTCTGATCTACAGCTTTGTACATCTGTTAAGTTGCCTCTTAAACTTCAGTCAGCACATCTGTGGATCTGCTCTTTCTGAAGCTCCTTGCATGGCTTAGGATTTGCACAGAGCTTCTTTGTATCTGTCCAGTGTTTATTTGCAAGAAATACCTTTTGTATCAGTGTTCTTGCTGAGCTAGAGCAAAACACCAGAGTTAAATCTATAGGAGACATCTTCATCTGGCAAAGAATCGAATGGGGCACCGGAAACTTATTCCAATAACTTGAACCATAAACTGGTGAAGGGAATAGGACCCTTTTCCTTATGTCTTTGGGCAGAAGCAATGTCTTCTCTCCACCCAAAAAAAATGTTTTGCTCTAGAGGCATAAAGGAGCCAGTTACTAGACTTCTCCTACAAAGTCCCCTAGGAATACTGATGAAACAGCCCCAGTTATGGATAGATGCACTAATTTGCAGGCGCACTGACTACCCTCTTAACCTCCCACTGACATTGGCCAGATTTCAGATACTTATTACATGTCAACTAGTCACTTGGCTGCACGAAGCAGACCTGTACCAGCCAGCATTCCCCATAAATATTGCCCAGAGCCTGTTTCAAGTCGTGCTGGGTAGAGGACTGAGCCAGAAAAGCACAAACCCCTTTGACTCCTCGAAATACTTGCAGAAGTCCTCCACAAAGGCATCTATATCAGCCATAATGGCAGCCTGAAGATCTCTGCAGAAAGGCTGACACTAAATTTATTTTATACCACTGTTCTGTTGTGTTACACTATGCATTGAAAGCCTTTATATAAATTGGAGGCATATGGGAAGAACATCTGAATGCTCTCTAGTATAGCAGGACTGAATAATGCAGAGACTGGGTGATGACATTTAAAGATCCCTGTAAGCATAAACTCAGAGTCAGAAGAACCTCACAGCTTCTATCATGCAGCTACCAAAACACAACGATGCTACAGTAAACCTTAGGCTAAAATAGTTATCTCTGCACAAACTTGTCAGCTTACTTTCTGCATTCTTTTTTTCTTGGGGAGCTTTTCCAAGTGCTGAAGGAAATTTTGCAAATAAATGAGGAGGAAGGTTATGAGTCCTTAGTTTTATTCCTACCTTGTATTGAAAGCTAGGGACTATTATTTTGTCAGTGAAAAGTTATAAACTGCCCCTATAAGCTGCTAATTAGAAGCCTATGTTCAGCAAACAATAGCAGCATATGTATGAAAGTAGTTCTTGTCCCACCTCAGTGGTCAGTACAGCTCAATCTACCTGGACAGTTAGCACAGCAAAGCTCTCGCACCAGCAGAGCAGTGGCCTCCTCAGCCAAAATGACCATGGGCAAAATCTTGCCTACCCTGACATCAGTGCCAGAATTCCCTGTCACCTTTTAAATAAGTAAGGGAAATTCAAGCATTAAATATCTGCTTTACAGCAAGAGAGTTTCTTTTGAGATACTACCCAGGTATGGGTACAGTCTTTAGTTACTTTTCTGCCAAGATATCAGTGGAGATCACATTATTTAAAAAAAAAAAAGCTCCAGAAAAGTATATTAAGCTACAGAAACTGCTTTTTGATTATTCTCACAGATGGGATTTCATCTACTCTTATAAAAATATCTCCAATTCAAACCTAGAGACCCAAGAAGTGAAATAGAAGCCTTCAGGTTAGGCAAGATCAAATGAGACCACAAGCAAGTCTGGGCGGAAGCGTGCGTTTCTCAGAACTGCCCTGACGCAACAGTTCACGATCCAAAGGTGGAGTATGCCGCTATACAGAGTGCTAAAGGCAAGGAGAGGCTGCTGCCTACATTTCCTCACTAGGATCCTTTGATACACTCTGGCATCCTGTCGAGCGTGAACATTTGATTTACCAGTGTTGCAGGATTGCTAAGAGATGTCGCATCTACCTTTTCCCAACACAGACATTCAGCTGCCAAGTTTGTCTCTTCAAACAACTCTTATGCAGTTGTAATACTTCATTGCCCAGATGAGTTTCCCCTCTTTCTTCCCCCGTGACACCTTTCACACTCTCCCAAAATGATACCCTATGTTTATATATGATGAATTTTCCAGAACAGTGAGAACAGACTTCTTAGTGCAGCATCATTACCCTTTGCTTGGCAGAGAAGTAGGAAAGAGCTTGTCTGAGCTGGCAACCATCAAGCTTTACAGTCTAACAAGTTCCACTACTATAATGAAAATCCAAAGACCTGGAAACAATATACAGAGCTTCCCTGACTAATTTTATTATGCAGACACACTTAATAGCTCCTGTTACAATCACATTTATAGCAGGAAAACAGTATTGGATTGTGACTATCACACTAAATCGACATGGATTATCAGTCATTAAAAAGGAACAAAATTAGCAGCAAGCAGTAATATTTTACACTTATCAAATCTACAGCTGGTCAAGGTTCATTACAATACTGTGCAATAAAGTCAGGAAGCATTGGCTCATTCTACAGAACATTTAAATCTCTATTGTATTTGTGTAGGATATAATTTCTGATAGTAATAAAGCCTAATAAAAGTTACACCCCGATGAATAAAGTGTTAATAAATTGACCCAAGACATTTAAATGGCTAATTATATTTGAGATAAAGGAGGAACCACTTGTTTCTGTAGATTGTTTGAAGCTGTACTCTAACCAGCTAACTAACCAACTACAAAATTATTTTATATAAATATATCTCAGTGATATAAAATATTAATACTTCTAGCTCCTTTTTCAATAGATTAATAATTAATCAGAATTTCCTAACACATTTCCTATTCATCAAAAGACTCATACCTCTCTTTAAAATGTCCAAGCTTTGCATAACTTAGCTTTAACTATTCCCTAGATTTTATTTTATTTAAAAGTATTTACACCAACTATGCTTAGCTCTTCCATAGGCCTATTCAGTAATAAAAAAGGGTACTTTATTATAAAATAATTGCACCCTATTACAATACTAATAATGGTATTACAGAATGTATGTAAAAAGAGACCAAAGAAGCACACTGACCAGGTCAGGGTGTTCAAGCAGGATAATTACTGCAATGGGCCTCCCAAGATTCTGGGAGGATCTAAAAAACTGTCATCTGCTAAGAATGAGTCAAGAATTAGAGTAGACAATACATACGTCCTTCTACTCATCCCTTATACAAAACCAGCATGTAAATCAGGAGGATCTCCCTCAATCTCCCACCACCACATATGCAAATACGTGCCTCTAAACCCCGCTCCCCAGCCTTTGGAGGGTTCAGATCCCAGCTCCACAAACGACACCTGCTTGCACAGGCATCCAGAGAGGCGTGGGGATCAAGAGTGAGCTATACAGTATTCTGGCCCGCCAGAAAGATTTATGAACTGAAGTTCGTGAGCAGTAAGGGCTTGGCCGATTCTTGATCTGGTTTACTGCACAAACATGAGGGACAAAACCAACCAGAAGCAGCAGGTTCCCACAACAACTTCCTTTGGTAGCACAGATTGCTTAAAGTATTTCCCAAGCTACACCATAGAGCTCTGGAAATCTTTGGTGGCTCACTTCCCCAAACCACATCACAGACAGCAGTTAAAACTGGTTAAAAGTTTACTTAAAAAGGTTACTCTCTTTTTGACTGCCTATGGTTTCAGAGCTTTTGCATGTTTGCATCAGACAACCATATACCCCTGCACTGTAACAACTGTGCGTGTGTGTGTGCTTTTTGTAGACATGGCTTTAGCGTACCACAAATACCACTGTCATGACTGTGCTCTGTATCATTTCACCTGTTCTGTCAAAGTAGCTGTTCAAGTCACAGCTGTTGCCTGAAAGGCCTGCAGAACATTCCTGGGCACTGCATCATCTACCCAATGCAGGGTGGGCATTTATTCCTTTTCTTCCTGTTGCTCCAGCCCAAACTAACAATGCTCAGCCAAGAAGGATAGAGAAGGGTTAACCCCAATTGGTTCCAGCTTTTCTTCCATTCCCTTCCTTCAGTTCCCTAGCCCCTGGGATTGAGCCAGCTTAAAATAGAAAGGCACTCCAAGGCACCTTGAAGAACATAAAGAATACTAATCATATTTTGAAATATTATGGTTCAGTTTTTATACTTAATGTGACATCATAACTACTAGACATCAAATGAAAGCAAAACATTTGGGGCAAGTCATAAAAAATAACTTCATGTGAATTCCTCACTGAGCTGGTAAATTCTCTAGATCTACTGCAGTAAAAAAGCCCATCTTCGTAATTCTGTTATATTAATGTTCTGCACACAGTATTAGACAGAACGCCATCTGTCTGTATGCTACCTTTTCTAACGGGTGGGAAAATCAGCCTGTGCCCTTTAGTGGAAGCATACATACATTGAAGGAAAATGGCATTAGATATACCCACTAAGACCCAAACAGGGCACTTACCTAGGGAAAATGCTTTCTTCATTGACAACCTGTAAAAAACTCTACATTATTAACCCTGTCAAATTCTGTTAGTAGATAATATCTTTTATTAGTGATCAGGATGAAAAATAGTTGATAATATTTACCTTTTAAAAATGCTGCATATTTTAAAAAGGTAAACACATCAATCACAGGTGGCTGAAGTTTCATTTGTTGCATTGCACTTATTCAAACATTTGGAAGTATAAAAACTTCCCAAAAAGCATGTGGCACTCTAAGCATAAGTCAACTTACTAGCTAATGACTGCAATACCTTGAGTTCCTAGGTCATACATTTCCTGTGTAACTGAAGGTTTAAGATCAGGTGCAGTAAAGGCAGACATTCTGGAACTATAGCTACAGCTACTGAAATGAGACCAACTTTCCTAAATTTTCTGCAGTTCAATGCAAAACCCTGATTTTATGTTCAAGAGCAAATGCTTGTCTTGCAAAGGAAATCACACTGTGTGAAACAACCAATTGATATTGCTGTTGTTAAACAGCATTTGAAGTGTCAATAGCTGCAAAACCAGTATTTACTTTTCCCCCTTTGATGTTTCTTTTTCAAAATTCTGTACTAAAATCCCAAAAGCCTAAGGGTGTTTGTTCTTATTCAAAACAGCTTCAGTCTCATCAATGCGATACCTTAATTCTTTGCATGCTCAATTTCCTTCTGAAAAGATATCTGCATTGTATGTTTTTGAAATGGATTACCAAGCAGGTGTTAGATCTGAAACGCAATACAAAGCAGGAGAGCTCCCTGGTAACATCCTGTCTGCTGGGTGTGCCTCAGCAGGCCGAGGAGTGGACTCCATGCAGGAACCTGCAGGGTTGTCTCAGATTAGCCCAGCGCTGAACAAAACCAGTAGATTTTAACATAGTCACCATTACTTTGCTTCTCCTTCTTGACCATCTGACCCTGGACCTCAGTGTCCCACATCTGTTTTATGGGTGCATAAAACCTGAAGAAAAGGAATTTGGGGAGGTCACTAAGAGGGTTAGGGACTTTCTCAGTTACATATAACTATATATAGATAACGTGGAAAAATATTTCCACTTTCCCTCGGGGCATGTAGACATGAAAATGGCACTGTGCTAAGTACCCTGAAGTACCCAACTCTTATGGGAAGCCTGGGGGGATATACATCTGTCTTCTCTACCTTTTGGGAAGTATCTCTAATGTTTCCAGCAGTATTAATCTGTTTGACTTTTAAAGCACATCACAGATGTTCAGTATTGTCCAGGTTCATCCTACCTATACATTAAGTATCTCCATCTTCTCATAGGAACCTCTGTAAATAAACAGCATGACTTCTTACAATTTATTTCAAATACAGTGTCTTTTCCTCTGTTTTCCTTAATCAGTGGTAGAGTCCCACAGGTTACTCCACTCCCCAAGTTATTCAGGAAAGATAAGGTATAAAGGTTCATTTCTTTCTGTCACCCTGACCTAGCTCAAGACAGCATAGTTCTAGGACTATAAACAGCAATTAAAATTTAAACTTACAAACCCTTGAACAAGCAACTCAGTGGAAGTCCCTGGGACTGTTCACAGCGTTTGCACAAGCTGTCCTTTCTTTAACATGCCATTAATAGCCATCAGACTACAGCAGGAGAGTAAAAAAATTCATGGTCTAGAAGCACAACCCACGAACAGGAAGGGAAAGTCCCATGGGAGGTGGAGGAATCATCTCTGGGAAGGCAGATCTGTTCAGTCCCTGAAAGGCAAAATGCAATAACATTTATCCAAGCAAGACTTTGATCTTTTCAGCTGAAGTGTTGTCAAGTTTTCTTTTTTTTTTTCCCCTGAATATCAAAATATTTTCATTACAGCCTGGTTCCTTGAACACGGAGACTACTGAGAACTCCAGCTTACAAAGACCTGTGGGTACTGGAATTTCAAATCATCCATTTGCACTTAAGTCATTCCCTGGCAAAATCCAGGAGTTCCGCAGGCTCAATTTATCCTTAGATTTACTGTAGCTAGCTTTTCTCAGCAAGTGTACTACATATCCATACTAAAAATAATATAAGTTAACAATTATATCTCAGAGTTTCCTTAAGTAACCATAGGGAAGGGATAAAAGGAGGAAAAAAAAAGCAGCATCCTCAAAACTATGGCAGCAGTACTACACAAAATGCAGAGAAGCACAATTAGACGTGAGGAAGCGTCTCTCGATGGAAAAGAGGAGCCAGCCTGAACTTAAATCATCAGACTTAACCTGCTTATAGCTGTCTGGCTAATCTTCACTGTCTTCTGATGCCACCTTGCCAGAAAGCAGAAATACTCTGTCTCACTGAAACACAACTCAGTGTGACCTTTAGTCCAATGTTCAACTGTAACTGAGCTTCTTCAGCTTTTTCCATTTGTTGCTAGTCCATGCCCGTGGAGGTGTAGTCACGACCATACGTGAAGACACAGGCAGCTGCAGGTGAATATCAAATGGAAGAAACGGGCTAGCTGCTAGCTTAAAAAAATGTGCTCAAGCATGCAAGGGTTTTGCATAAGTTGTCAAAGAAAAGGCATGGACAGCTCTCAAAACTGAAACCCAACAAAAGGAAAGAGTATTTCTTCATGTGGAAATGCTGGTCTGAAGTAGAGCACTCAGCAAAAAAAAAAATTTACGGAACCAACATACTGCAGCAAAGTGCCCCACAAATTTCTACACTATTCTTAAGCAAAAATCCTTGGTTGTGACCAGGTTGCATTGATAACTTCACTGTTGAAAAGAACTTCTTCCCATAGTTTCTTCAAAAAACCTCCTAAAATAGTACTGATGAATTTCAGAAAGGGCAGTTTATATTAACAAAACCAACATACTGCAGCAAAGTGCCCCACAAATTTCTACACTATTCTTAAGCAAAAATCCTTGGTTGTGACCAGGTTGCATTGATAACTTCACTGTTGAAAAGAACTTCTTCCCATAGTTTCTTCAAAAAACCTCCTAAAATAGTACTGATGAATTTCAGAAAGGGCAGTTTATATTAACAAAGGGCAGTTTATATTAACAAACCAAGTATGTTACAGACAGCACGCTGTGTAATGCAACGATGCACCTTGCTCCAAGAACAGCAGTGAATTCATAAGACACCTAGAACTACTTATGGGCCTTTGAACTACAGGTTGTTAGGGACTGCCATTAAGAATAATTTGATGCCAGCTGGGGCTGAAGACACACAACTTCAGCTCTGAGGAATCATAAACTGTAGCTGAGAAATACAGAACAGAAAACAAACAAACAAAAAGCAGCAACAAACAGATTAGTGGAAAACAAAAGTAAAGGACTGCAAATCAGAAAAACGCATAACACCTAAATGGCATCCTGGTGAGGAATAAAATGAGAGCAGATAGAAGTAAGATCATTAATCAAACGTGCACCAGCGGGGCAAAAATCTCCTTCAAATTATAATGGAGTTGAAGAAAATAGGTAGGGGACAAAATAAAGCTTTAAATGGAAAAATGTTTATGCAGATGAACTATTGCAAAAGCCAGTTTCCATCACTTCCACCCATCCCCTCTCCCCCATGTTCCACCACCTCATCTTGGGATTCAAACACTACCTTGCACAGATTTGTCACAGATACAAAGCAGGTGCACACCATGAGAACAGATCAAATTGTAGTGACAGTTCTGAGAGACCGTTATTCCTGCAGGTCACTGCTGTGAAATGGAAAAACAGTTTGGAAATTATTGTAGTAGTTGCAGAGTATTTGGAATAGCATGTCTAGCTGAGAAGGGGTTATTCTGCAGTGGAAAGTTTGCTGTTTCTGACACAGCCTGCCAGTAAGGAAGTAGAAGTTGACATTTTCTAGGGTTCACACCATGCGGATATTTGCCCTGATGTGGTCTGGGCTCCAGGTGTAATTAACAAAACAAAACTATCTAAAAGCATGCATGAAGAAAAGGCAGAACAATATTAGCACTTCTCACCATGCTACTTAGCAAATATTGAAACAATGAGTTGGAAACATGCACAATATTTTGTCAGCAAGTCTCCAAGTAAAGTAACTGTTCAAATACTTTCTAATTAATCCAAGCTGCAGTAAAAGGAAGACTGCTGCTCAAATTCTCTTCAGCATCCTTACTTGCAGTTTTCCTTGGGCCTCTGAGCAGGATTCAGACTGTGCAGAGACACAGAGATAGTTTACTGAATTCTCAAGGACAGACCATTCTCCCAGATTAAACAACATTCACTCTCTGTCAAAAGCTCTGCTTCAAAACTGCCAAAGCATGAGGAGAGCGAGGTGCTGCTTAGACCTTTCTGTGCATGACAGGATAAAACGCGAGACTTCTCTGCCTAAAGGAATCCAGATAATGAAATAATCTTTAATCTTTGTCCCTTCAAGGCATTCTCAACACCTGTTATCCTTGATACTGTCACAAGCAAAAAAGTGCGTGAATTCATCTCAAGGCTGGTAATTATTTCAGCTAATTACTCATTTGGATGTGGGGTGATTACCAGTGCTCCTTCAGGTGCAACACAGGCCACTAGCTGATTCCAGCTGATGTTTCAAAAGCAGGAGAGTTGCAGTTCCCCCTTCTCTGTTCTTACCAAAAGATGAACTCCCACGCTTTTAAAAATCTCTACTGCAGTGAAACAGCCAGGCCAAGTGGTTAAAACCAAATCTTCATCAATTCATTTTACAGTCAAACATTACTGACTTCATTCAACCTTATTACATGCAGCAATACCTGTGTTCAGTATCTTTCTGGATGATTATTTTTATCGTACTGCATTCCCAAACCACGCTTTTCTCAAGCCAGAATCACCTCTACCTCCATAAATATGACCCAAATCTCTAACTAATGTGTTTCAATTTGACTTTTTTTCCTAAATCACTGGTGGTTATAAATCATAAATACGATGAACAGACAGAAACTACATGCTGGAATCAGGCATTTTGGTGCAGCTCTGCTAAGGCAGAAAATGTGGGAAGTTAGGTTTTATGAGCACAAAGATGCCAAGTAAGTGCCTTTTCTTTGTAACTTCAAAACTCTTTCAGAGAAGAACTCTTTTTCAGGCGCTCCTTGGGACCACATGCTAACACCAGCCCAAGTAGTTTTCTTGGTCTGATATGGAGCTCAGACTGCTGCTCCTCTGCTACAAGCTACGTCCTCAGTAAGTGCTTTACCTCTACCCGCCCAGGCAAATGTCAAGCAAACGTTTCTCAGCTGTCCACCAGGGTCAAAGTACATAGCTGTGTTTTACTGTGGAGACTGATCATTCCTCTCAGCTACTGATTTCCAATTTGCAGCAGTTCAGATGAGTTGGTGGTTGTTACACCCACACCCAAGAGAGTTCAGTCCATCCACAGAAGTATTTTTGAAGACTACTACTCATTTCTGAAAGGTGATGTTTGGGGGAAGATTTTCTTTTTCCAAGTTCTTAAATTCTGGTGGACACCACATTGAATCCACACTCCAAAATGATTGCTTATGGAAAAGGAAGATATGGAAAAGGAAGAGCACAAGAGTCTCCCCAGTTATCAGACTCTCTGGTACTATAGGAAAATTCACAGATCCACCCAATGCAACCACAGCAAAAGAGGATCCGCTTCCCTCATTTCATTGCCATGGAACATGGAATCCTCTCTCCCTCTACCACCTCTCTGCCAAAGGGCAGCTGTGGAGTCTCCAACCCTAGAGATACTCAAAACTTGACTGGACAAGGCCATGAGCAATCCTATCAAGCTCCAAAATAAACCCTGCTTCCAAAGGTTCCTCTCAACTTAAATTATTCTGTGGTCGTTTGTGTTTATTGGTGGTACTGGTATTACTGGAGGTACACCTGCCTTTTCTTGAGGTATGAGTATAAATAAGCTGGTCAGTTGAAGGTCACAAGCCTTTTTGTCCAGAGTGGAACTGCTGGGGGCAGGAGGGACTGGTCAGGAATACCCAGGGCCCAGGCAGGGAAACTGATCAACAACCAGCTATTATTTGATCAGCACACAGCTAACATTCAACGAAGACAAGGCAGCAGCAACAGCGGTTCTGCTCAGCTTGAATTTCCATTCATGTGTCTGTACAAACAGCAGCACAGGTCCTTCAGCACTGCTTTTCTCAACAGTAGGCCAGGCTTTTTAAAATTTATATCTCATAAAGAGAAATAAAGAAATGGTGTATTTCTTGTTTCTGAGAGAAATCTCCTTAAAGATTTGTTCAAAATTATAATCAAAATATTTTTTACTTGGAAATAGAAGAAAATATTTCTATTTATTTGTCTTTAGTTTTCTAAATGTCAAATTACATAAAAACACAGTACCATATACCAATCATTTTAATGCACAATATAGCACATTGCTTTGATTTTCCTTTTTAATACTCACCACTCAGAGACTGCTTCAGGTTCTTAAATAATTGGGAAGACAACTGTAGCGCCTCAGAATCCAGTGGTCATTAGCAGCTAAAGATCCTAAAGAGCTGCACTGCTCCAAGCAGCAGAGTGGTTTTATAATCTTAAAGAGGCAATTAATACTTCTGTATTGTTTTGTTCTCATCAATTTGAGAATTGTCTGTGCTTTGGCAGAGGGCATTATTTATGGTCCCGTTTGCTATCAAGCAGGATTCTTTGTTGGCTGATTGATGTCTTCTGACATGTCTCATACAGAAGGGGTACAATATGGGAAAGAGAAAAGTAACAATAGTCCGTAGGCTCTAGTTCTGTTTCCTCTAAAATAAAAAAGCCCTTTGAGAATCACCAATCAGTAGCACATTCCCACGTCATTAGCATCAGTACTGCAGTCGCTACAGCACCTGGTTTTGCCTCGAAGATAAGTGTACAAGGGTGGGATTCTTCATACTGTACTTAGGCATCTAGTATTATATCACCATATATGTGTCTTCAGGATATCATCTAAAAAATTATCTCTGCTCCCCCTGTACTTCCACAGCTCATGTTCTGACAACACTACAGGAATTCCTCCATACAGGATGCAGTGCCGTTTGATCCTCTGGCCATTCCTCCCATAATACTAAACCCACCCATCTCGCTGCTTCTAATGGTTCTGATCTTGTTCTTCATCAGTTAGCTGGAATTCCTCTTTTTTTCTGCTTACTTTCTCCAGCATAGATGCAGTGCCGTTTGATCCTCTGGCCATTCCTCCCATAATACTAAACCCACCCATCTCGCTGCTTCTAATGGTTCTGATCTTGTTCTTCATCAGTTAGCTGCTCAAACTGGAGCGAATTGCGGCCACTACCACCAATACCTGATCCTTTTGCTCAGGAAACTCTATCCAACCTACCAGTGCCTAGAGTATCCCTACTGACCCCTGATCTCCTCCTTCAGTTGTTATCCTTCTTCTAGTCTGCTTTCTGCTCATTTCCCCCCTGAAGATGTATCTTGAGACATACAAAGGAAAGGCCAATTTATTCCTTGCCAGGAAACCTGCTTTCTCTTTTCTGACCTCACAGCTACAGACATAACAGGCTTTCAGTTCTTGTGCCTTACTCCCTGTTCAGCTGGGAGGATTTTCTGGAATTCTTGGAATTAGGTGAATTTTCAAATGAGTAAAAATGAGGGGTTTGACCCATTTTTTGGCTTGTAAAAGGCTCTCAACATCATGAAAGTACAAGACTCCAAAGAGATAATGACACTCATCTCCAACAGGTCCTCACTTTGGAATTTGATCCTAGTAACCCACAGCTGAAGACAACTGCAAACCACTGACAGCTTCAGAGCATTGGAACATGAAGACTGTGAGCAAATACTATGATCACAATGGACCTGGACAGGCTGGAGAGAT
>NW_010233506.1:0-9353 GCF_000690775.1 Eurypyga helias
AGGTCTTTTCCAACCTAAATAGTTTTATGATTGTATGATTCTATACATATGAGAAAATGGTAAGCAAAACACCTACACATTGTATTTTATAGTTCAAAAGTATCACTACAGTCTGTCTTGCTGAATATACTATCTTGAAAAACAAGTCCTTTTCACTTGAATTCACTATGCTACAATGTGCAACATGGCATGATTTTTACTGATGTGTATAATTACATTATATCAACCTTTCCTACCCTGAAGATCCCCATTATTTTTACATAGCAACAGCACTATGCCAGCCGAGGTGTTACTGTGGGGTGGGCATTGACCATCTGTTTATTGTACAATACTAATAAATCTAATGGCTTGGTGTTGGAAAATCTCTTACCTAGTTAATGCTCTATCAAAGCCTTAAAATAAGAGTGTCTACCTGGTATAAGTCACTCTAATGCAGCAAAAATAATTACCTGTAGCATTTCAAAATGCTTGAATTCTCTGAAACCCCATGTTATTTTGCTTTGGGGTTGCAATTAAGCCCATGACAAGTTTAATGAGAGCAGTAGCATATACAGGGGTACTGTTGCTAGGCATCTGTGTGCAGGGTCCTATCAACTTAGTCCCAGCAGTTACCACAGAGAATTGGCACAATACCTTCTGCTTAAACTTCTTGAGTTTCCTTTGTTTAAACACTCTTGGGAGAACAAAATAGCTTCCTGAGACGTCAAGTGCCTAAGCTGAAGCATTACTTGTAAGAGCTTAATATTCTCCATCAGGAAGCCAGACCGACGATGAATGCCAATAATTGATATAATGTAAAAGGGGTTGTATATGAGTAAGGATTTAATCTCAGTGTTAGTATTGCCCCTAGGAAAATTACCATCTATGCTTAATAAAGGATGTAACTCACGGATGGAATATGATTTTTCTGTGAATGAAGCTTCATGTTTAATGCCCAACATCACTTCCATTCCTCAGGCAAACTGAACTGTCAGGATACTTGCCACTCCTTGACAAAAAGTGCATATGAAGAGGCATAGTTCAAATACCAGAAGAATGACATCTGTTATACATACAGATGGGCCAGGAAGTTTATTGTTTTTCTAACCAGAAATTATGTCCAGATGTACAAAGGTGAATTTTGGCCTATCGTCAGCTACTCCTCTCATGAGGCTGCCAGAATGCAGGAGGGCTGCCTGTGGGTGATGGTTCATATGCTTTGGTAACTATGCATCTAAGCACTGGATTCATACTGGATTTAAGCATTTCCTTTAGAATATTAGGGACATATAATGATGAACTGGACTAATAAAGGAGTGTTAGTGTTTGTATTTAATAGCAATTAATTGATATCTTCTTGTTTCATATAATGTGAAAAGTGAATTTAAATAGCTGCTGCTCTTCATGAGCCGTAATACACACACCACTGTGCTATACATTTGATTGCATAGGAAGGTAAATGCAATTGTGGTCTTTAAAAAGGACATTAGATTCGCTGAAAAGATACAAGCAGATCAATAATTTACAGAGTATAACAAGAAAAACAGGCTGCTGTTAAAATTTCTTATTAGAGATCATGAAAATCAAACACATTGCAAAGTTCTACAGCAAAGCAGAACTTTTATTCTCTGACTCACCATTGTAATTGCCAAAAAAAATTGATGTCCTCAAAACTTCACAACTTACCAGGCAACAGTAAAAAAAAAACCAACAAGCAAACAAAAAAACCCAAATTACACCACTTTAACTTTTCCTTCTATGAAAGTGACCATTTCTGTTTTTGCAGTATCATTTCCATTCCATGGTCTTCACTTGAGTGGACAGGCAACAACACTTTTTACCAGCATAGTGGGTGTTCGTTTCAGTGAGGTAAGGATTTGGCCCATCTGTATGTTTTTATTCACATCTTTGAGCATATGCACAAAGCATTTAAAGTAGTTTTTGGAATCTTACCTCTTATTTCTGTAAACCTTTTACAGTTACTCATCTATGCCTCGGTTGTGCTTAGCTTGAAACAACAATTTTCAGCTGAAAACTCAAGTCATGCACACTTGCCAGCCGAAGTAGCAAAACAGAACTTGGTAGAGATAGCACTTGGTTATAACTAAGAAGGAAGAGAAATATTGTCTATTTCTGCTCTAATGTAGAGAGCTGCAAATCTTCCACAGTGCATATGTTGGGGTCAGATTCTTGTTCCAGCTGTAGCCTGACAAATCCTGGGAAAGAGAGGAAGTACTGTGCAAATTTAGTTGAAAGTAAAAAACAGGTTTTGCTCATTATTTAGCTACAGTTGTCACTGTAGTATGTTATGGATTTGTGTGGTAAACTTATCTTACACACATGAAACAACGCAGTGGCTGTAGCTGTCTACATCTAGTCTGAGAACTACCACGGGCTGTGACAAACACACTTCCAGGCTGTGTTACAATGCCATAGACATTGCACATCAGAATTGGAATGCGTGACATTCTTACCTGCAAGCCAAATCCTGATTCAGCCTTAATTATGTTAAAGAAAACACATGAAGCACACGTGAAGAAGAAAATCTGCTTCATGGAGGCCATCTGCAGTCTTTAACCTCCAAGGACACCATGATCGGTGGGAAAGACAGAAGAGGCCTTCCCATCCTGCTATATTCTCATGCTTCTGCTGCAATCTCCTCTAGAGAAGAAGGTGCTGAAGCTTTATGTATTCCTCCAGCAGCAGTACCCATAGGCTGAACGACCCTTCTGGTGCGTTCCTTCCCAGGGTAGACTGAGCACACAGGGTAGGATCTGGCTTTTATACTTCTATTTTATTTTCAACAGCAACATTAATAAAGCATGGCAGCTTGTCCTCATTCCAGTTCAGTGGCAGCCTTATTGTCCAATGTACTTTGATGTACAGTTGCCTTTATTTGCCTATGGTTTAGTGGTGGACAGATACGGTTGGACTGGATGATCTCTAAGGTCTTTTCCAACCTAGTGATTCTATGATTCTATGATTCTATGATTTGCTATCAGATTGGGAGACAAAATCATATTGCAACAAAGAATCAGATAATTTATCTCACTTTGACTTAGGACCATGAAGGTTACTGCTAAAATGTGGAATTTGGTAACTACACACTGGACATTTTACAGGAAAACCTTTTTTTTCAATTTGTATTTGAAATCTGGCTTGATAGATCTCCTTGTAATTGCCCGGGTTTGTCTCTGCAGCAGTTTGTTTGGCCTTTCAGCATAGTATCTGTGGAAAGAAGGAAATGCCAAAGAGAAAAAAACACTGAACCCTGAGTATAGATGGAATAAAACATTGAGTAATGGCTGCTGGATCTGACTGACTTTCAGAGATGGAATTGTAAGCTTTCCCAATTTCTCCTGGGTCAGTGTTGTTACAGAGTAGTATTTTATTTTCAGTGTTCGCTGAGAATCTGAAGACATTCCCCGAGAGAGATGAACATTTGGACCCTGGTTCCTTGAGCTAATTCTCCTTGGGGGAAAATAAAGTATCCTTAAAAACAAAAATTATGAAAATATGTTCCTTGGGAGTAAGATCTAATCAGTAGCATTATTGCAGACCATCAAGTAATAAATCCCAAACTGGCTTTACTTTTAATATAGAGATATCTTACTCTTTAGTGTTTCTGTCTAGGAAGGGATTTGAGCATCTTTGCCAAATTACATCTGAACCTCCTTAACAAGTGACCACACAACATTATATATCAAAATTCAGACAGACTTATCGTTTCAGGAACATCTAAAACCATTGTAATGGGAACAAATTAAGATAAGACTCCTTCTTTCTCTACTGTATTAGCAGAAACAGCCAGAGATGCAACCAACAGGATCTCAGTGTTCCCAAAAGGGTTAACACCAACAGAATGAAACCACCTTCAGATTTGCATGAAAAAATATAGTGCGAAGTTGAGTGCCTTGCCCAAGTATGATGCATAGAGACATCTAAGAATTAAAATGCTCTTTTCTTTATTAAGCTGCTCTAAGGGCACAGAGAATATGGTTTGTCCATTAGCTTTGCTCATGTGCCTTTCTCACAGAATCAGAGAATGGTTTGGGTTGGAAGGGACCTTAAAGACCATCTAGTTCCAACCCCCCTGCCATGGGCAGGGACACCTTCCACTAGACCAGGTTGCTCAAAGCCTCATCCAGCCTGGCCTTGAACACTTCCAGGGATGGGGCATCCACAGCTTCTCTGGGCAACCTGTTCCAGTGCCTCACCACAAAAAATTTCTTCCTTATATCTAACCTAAATCTACCTTATTTCAGTTTAAAACCATTATCCCTTCTCATATCACTACAGGCCCTGGTAAAATGTCTTTTTCCATCTTTCTTATAAGTCCCCACTGAGTTTTCAAAGGGCACAATAATGTCATCTGAGACCCTTCTCTTTTCCAGGCTGAACAAGCCCAACTCTCTCAACCTGTCCCCATAGCAGAGGTGCTCCAGCCCCCTGAGGTGCCCCTTTTCTGGACTTGCTCCAACTGGCCCATGTCTTTCTTGTACTGGGGACCCCACAGCGGGATGCTGTACTCCAGGTAGGGTCTACAAGTACAGAGTAGAAGAGAAGAAACATTACTAAGAGAAATGCTGCTCCGTAGCACACCACCACCCTGCGCTCCTAATAACAGCACTTCACCAACATTCAGGCCTGATTGCATGTTTTTGTGTATTAGTGAAAGGCACCGGTACGTAAGTTGCAGTTAAACACATGGGGAATCCTGAATATGTGAGTATAGGGAGGGGAGGAGAACAGATGAGCTGGCAAAGGAGGGCCTCCATGCACAGCTGAGCAGGCAGCATCCAGCTCTCCCAGCCCATTATCCCTCTGCTGCAAAAGACTTCTGTGCGTTTGATTTCCAGAAAGGACACATGCCAAATTTCACTCACCTTTTGATAAGGAGGAAACAGTGGATGAAATGAATACAACACAACAGTGCATACTGATGAGTATTTGCACTTTATTTGTCATGCAAAAGAAACAACTAGATTCATAAATCATACAGAGGGTCGAAGAGGTAGGCAACCACAAGCAAGCAGCCGTGTCAGTGATGGAGACCTCCACCCCTGCCCTGGAAGCAGCAGTCTCTCTCACCGCCTCTGCAAGAAATGTTAGCCCTGAAACTCCACAGACAGACTTGCACAGCCCGAGGGAACTGTGCCAAGAGATGAGGTCCTGCATGCCGTTTTCAAAAGAGCAATTGCAGGGCTTCATACAGCCAAAATTGCTATTGGAAAGGTTTTGCTCACCTGAAACCTTAGCTGAGTGTTAATCTCTCACTGGAAGTCTGCCCTCTGAAGTCTAGCGGACAGGGGATCAGGTTGTCTGTGGCATCTAGCCCCAGTGTCTTTTGGCAGAGTGAGGTGGCTGACAGGGAGTTATTAACAGCACCTTCACTCTTTCTAGTCGAGGACCCAGATGTGGGCTAGACCAGAGGAGGCATCTGCCAGCTGCTGTACTGCGAAGTAAATTTCACCTTGTTTGTTCCCCTCCCTGCACTTTTGGTTCAGGAGGGAAAGGTCATACTGGATCTATGACCTCTGGACCTGCTGGGACCATTTCCAACATAGAAATTTATCCACATAGGGAGTCCCCATCTTTACTGAAATACTTGGGTGTCTATGAAAATATACAAAGGAAACTTCCACCCAATCAAAAGACTTCTGGGTGTCTTCAGGAACGCTTCGCTGACGTCCAATACTGTGAAACCACCAGCAAATTTCAGGCAGAGGGCTTTCACTGGAAAATTATATTCAGGTGATAGATGGCAATGAAAAGTCCTGAAAATGAACAATATGACACAGAGGAAAATGCTTTTGATGTTGTTAGATCTAGGGTAGACCCTTACGCAGGACCTGAGCGTAAGGCTCATACATAGCACAATCAAGACCAACGTTACACCAGTCTGTTCAAATCTTCTTTGTGGTGCAGAGGCTATTTCTTTGAAGGAGGGTCAAATAAACACATTTTTGCTATTGAACTTGCCCTCCAGCAAATACATGATTTACTATTCTGTACATAGCTGTTGTGCTGGGGATTTATCTCACTGTGCTTTACCAACACTTGCTGCAAATAAGAGGTTAGCAGAGTTGTTCCCTGCCACCCGGCCCCTTGCTCCTCACCTTTTTTCATTATTATACATGACTCCCCCACAACAGCAGGAGATCACAAGAGGTCATCTAACATTTGAAGGCCATTGTCCTGTAGCTGTATAAGTACCGTATCCTACAGTAAGCTGTGTAAGTAGGCAGACCAAGGAATGCAACACCAATTATTTGTTTGAATTATTCTAGTGTGGTTGGTGTTTTTTCTTTTTTCTCACAGTTCATAAAAAGTCTTTGCTTAGAAAGGGAGCAGTGGCCTGTGAAATGCATTGCCAGTTCATGCTCTTATCTGCAATACTAACATGGTACTGCCTGATCCAGTATTCAGTGGAAAACAACTTCACTGCAAAGAGTTTTAGATTGCAGTGGGATTGCTGCCAGAGCAGAATGTCGGTTTAGGCAACAGAGCCTTGAATCCAATGTGGCTGTCATGAAACCTTGCTGGAGGATGACCCATTAGACTGTAGATTTTGAGGCACTGCAGAACTGCAACTTCTTCTTACTCACCTTCAGTGAGATTCAGTCGTTCATTACTTTGTATGTTGCACTTATTTGATCATGGATCTCAGTAGAAAATTTATTAGCAACTCCACACATCCATAGGAAAGTCCCTCACATACTCCTCTTCAAGCTAATTTTATAACCCTGCGTAAAAGAAGCTGGCAATGGGACCTTCCGTAAAGAAGTAGTGGATCATTTCATTATTACTGGAAATACAGTCAAGGGAAGAAGAGCCCATCTGGAGTATGTTTTTGCCAACCTTCCATCATATGGTGACACACAATTGCCGACATCTACATTCTTGTTTAAATTCTGATATTTCTTTCCTTCTTTCCCTCCATTAAATTACATCCCAAGGAAGATTGATGTCTGAACTTTTGTGGAGCAGTTATATTTAACGTCATCTTGTGATTCCATAACAATTGTTTTTTTTCCCTTTGGATCTTAGGAAACAATGTAGCTTTCAGGAGCACAAAACTAGGGAGAAATGGTGAAGTTAGGAATGCTTCCAGTGATTTTGCTACACAAAAAACAGTCTTTGCTCTCTCGGATCAGGTCAGAAAGCTAGACTTTTCAGAAACCACACATTTTGAGTATGATAAATATAAAATTTTGATAATTATCAGAAGCTTGACCTGTTGAAGTAATTTGTAGAGGGTACTTCATGCCTTTGTTAGTTGGCAAACAGAGGTCAGAACCTGTCAATTAAGCTGGTGGTTCAGATAGATAATCAAAAAGTGTATCTTGGTAAAGAAAAAGAAGTAAATGAAAGATGATGGTCTCAGCTTGGTCTAAATTTAACAGAACTGGGGCCTAGCTATCTTAAATAAACTGGTAAATGTGGTGAATATGAAACATGCTGTCTTTTAGCTACCCCCCTCAGAAGGGAGGGTGTGCCTCTCATTCCCCAGGCACAAACAGAACTCAGCAGCTTCCACATCAATAGACTTCAGATCTGATTAGGAAAACCACTCCCAGTGTTCACTTTTCATTATATTACTACTGATATTGTCAACAACACTCTCAGTTACTGCCAAATCTTTGTCAACCAGACTTGCATGGTCCAAAGGGAGTCCAGGGTTCCTAGGGGAATCCTAGGTGTGACAGGATGCAGCCTCAGGGAACAATTTTGATTTGGTTTTACAGGGAGAATAATTGCATTCAGGGAACTCAGATGCTGTTAAAAAGCCTTGTGTTGAGTCCTGCCCAAACGCAGATGTCCAGGAACACAACAGCTGCAAATAATGAATCACAGTCATTTCCAGAGATACCTGTATGATTCCTTCCTTTCTTTCTTTCTTTTTTTCTTTTTTTTTTTTTTTCCCTCTCAGATTTGTTATGTCAAGCTCAGGATCAAAGTTGGGAAACTTACAAAGAAAGTAGATTTGAGGAGAATGTGAGACTTTCTGTAAGTCCAGTAACTCAAAGGCAATTATGCAAGATTGCACTACCACATAAATCACTGGAACTGTTTACTGGAGTAAAGCAGATGTACAGAGTGTAAGTATGGGCATTGTGTTTCTGTGCTTTCATCTCTGGGATAATCCTCACATTCCCAAATTAATATATAGTGTGATCACTGTGGTCCATCATACTGACCTCCAGACATCCTTAAGAGCTGGGAAGTGTCAGATAAAGAGAATATCTTAGTAAAAGTTAATGGTTCAAATAGAATCAAAGCTAGAAATATCTCAAGGATCCTGCAGACAGAGAACATGAAGTGTATAGCTGTAAAAGGGACTTCCCCTTAGTAAAGCAGTCATACAGTCCAGGCAAAGGTCCCTCCCATTTATCTCAGGAGATCCAGACAAGAATATGAAGAAAAAGGAGAGTATGTGCAAAATCAGCACAGTGGGCTAACGGAGCAGTCCGCAGTTTGGGCAATTTTTTTGACTTTTCACCCTAAACCTGGTGCTCTATGATGCCAAGGAGTTGGAGTAAAGAGTCTCTCCAGTCCTGTAAATGTTTTGCTCCTCTCAGTTCCTCACAGAATTATCATCAGAAGAAGCAGTAATAATGGTTATTCTTGCTTCACTCCTTTTCAGCAGAGAAGATACTGCAGGGAGAGCCTGGAAAGTATCTTGTTGCAAGGAAAACTAATGGTTTCTCTGGAAATCATGCTTTGTGTCTTGCACATGGGCACTCATTCCCCAGGGAGGATGTTCCAAGCAATGAGGGGATCCTTAACATAATGAACCAGTGTACTGGGCTCACTGTACTCTTGCTGATCTTGTTGTGGCCATAACTTCATCAATACCCACAGCTGAAGCATACAATTGGAACAACACTTGGTTATCTTCCGTTTTTCTTTGCTTTTTAAAATTTAGATAAGCTTCTACTATAATACCATGGATTGAAACAAAAATGCAATTACAGAGTATAAAGTGTTTACTTTCATGAAGTCTCATGCTACTGTCCATAAAATAAAGGACTCACCAAGACAAGTTTACATGCAATCTTAACTCTTCCATTGTGTTTATCTATTATAAAAAACCAAGCTTTTCAGGAGAGACAGCATCTTTTATTAGCTAGCTGATATACTTTAAAAAGTCAGATTAGCTCACACAGTTCCTTCATCAAGCCAGACAGAAACAACAAGCTCCATGCCAAACAGATGTTGGAAATTATATGTGTCTGCATCACTCTTCCTATTGCCACATGGGCAGTAATATGTCTTGCACTGCATTGTAACTTGCTCCAAATAATAAGTGGCATTTTATCCCACATTATAAATTTTTGCATAGAAACGTAGAATCATAGAATGACAGAATG
>NW_010233507.1:0-1937 GCF_000690775.1 Eurypyga helias
CCTCCTTCTTCCCTGCCAGCTCCTGCCAAGGAAGGAGGACACAGTTATCACTCAGAAGTTCCAACTTCTATATGGTACATCTGGATAATGTCTGGCCCTTGGAGCACTTGTCTTTTCTTTCCCCATTCCCTGCTGAAGTGCAATTTTTTCTGCCTGCTGCCTCTTCTCCTTTTTTTCGCAGACACATTCTCTCTCGCTCTCTTTCCTTGTGAAGCCCATTTTGTGCAGGAAAAGCTCTTGGTGAATACACCTTTAATTCCTTGTTGGTCCTTCATCTCCCTTTTTCAGGCATATTACTTCCATGAAGTTCATTTGAACCTGCGCTTCAGAAATTAAGTAACAGAAAATAAGTTATTATGATGTAATCCATATGAGAATAGATTTTTCTCATGAAAATTCTTACTTCATTATCTTCTTTTCATCCCTCCTGCACCTTAGCGCTTAAATCTGAAATAACTACCAAAATGACAACGCTGTCACAGCATAGCCTGCTAAAAATCTCATGCTTTCTGCTTTCCGCACGTTGCAATATCATTGCTTCTTGCACAGAAATCCTGCCAATATATTCTGGGGGCTACTGCAGATACTGCTTTTGAACTTGTTCACCCTGCCCTAACTGTCCTCAATAGGACCCTGATACGTCAAGGAGCTCTCCTCTGAATCTTTCCATATCCTCCCAGCTCAATATTGCCCTTCAAAAATACTCTTTCTGCCCCTAAAAAACCCTAAGCCTTTCCCTCGGTAATGCTCCTTCATTCTGAGGTACCTCAGATTGTTTGCTGGGTTCCCTCTGAATTACCTCAGCTACACCATGGAACATAACACCTCTGTCCCCTCTACATCACCACTGCTATGCTTGTCTGTTCTAAATTACCCAAAACTTGCAGCTAAAATGTCACCTCTGTCCCATTTGAATTATGCCAAATATTCTGTCAAAAATGCTGTCTGTCTTCTCCGAGATACATCAGACATTCCCTCAGAAATGCTGATTTCAACATCTCAAATTTAGCACAGATTCATCGCTCCAAAAAGGTAGTTTCTTTCATGTAAATTACCTGTTTTTTTGTCAAAAAGGTCCCCCCCTCTGTCCTCTCCTAATTACCTGTTTTCCCTCCAAAATGTACATTCTGTCCCTATACATTACTGCCCATCTTACTCCAAAACATTCCCCTGTCTACTCTAAGTCACTTCAGTGCATGTCCTCACAAATCTCATCCCGTTCCGTTTGAACTCCCTCAGCTCTTCCCTCCAAGATGTTCTGTCCCATATAAATTACCGTAACCTGCATCTCCAAAATGTGTCGTGTCGTCGCCCCCCAGTAAAGCTCACCTTGTCCTTTTTGAAGCAGCTCAGCTTCTCCCTCCAAAACGTACATTCTGTCCCCTACCAATTACCTCCAGTTTTACTCCAAAATGTCTTCCTCTCTGTTACCTCTACGTTACTTCAGCATCCGCCTCTCCCCCCAAATCTGTCCCCTCTGAATTCCCTCAGGTTTTCCCTCCAAAATGTTCTGTCCCGTATAGATTACGTCAAATTTTACTTCCAAAAAATCCCACTCAGTGTCCCCTCTAAGTTCCTTCAGCATCCCCCCCATCCCCATGAAGAATCAACTCAGCTTTTCCCTCCAAAACGTTCATTCTGTCCAACATAGATTACCACCAATTTTACCACAAAATGTCCCCCTTTCTGTTCTAAGCTACATCATTGTGTCATCCCCACCCCCCCACATCCCCCCCAATCTCACTCTGTCCCCTTGGATTCACCTGAGGTTTTTCCTTCAAAATGGGCACTCTGTCCCCTACTGCTACCTCCAGTTTTACCCCAAAATGTCCTCCTCTCTGTTCTCTCTAAGTTAGTTCAGTGTTGTGTGTGTCCCAAAGCTCACCCTGTCCCCTTGGAATTACCTCAGCTCTTCCCACCAAAATGTATATTCTCTC
>NW_010233508.1:0-586 GCF_000690775.1 Eurypyga helias
TTTAATGCATATATATTCTACAAGGGATTTAGTGTGAGACACAAATCTTTATGTGTAAAATTAGTTGCATTTTTAGTTCCTTTCTCTGCAGCTGTCATTTACCACTTCTTTCTGTTGTTCTTCCTAAGGCTGCAGAAATTGTTATATTATAGTGCATAATTTAATGAAGTGCATTTTGGTTTGCTGTGGGGTTTTTTTTTGGTTTTTATTACCTAGAATGTCAGAATACAACTTTGTTGGGAGTAATTGTTCTCAGTGGACTGATTTTCTTTACTGTGCCATCAGGTGAATGACAAAAGATACTTACGCTGCCCAGCAGCAATGACAGTGATGCATCTGAGAAAGTTCCTGCGGAGTAAAATGGATATACCTAACACTTTCCAGGTGATTTTAAAAAATTTTTATCAGTCTTGCTGTTCCAAGCCTGCTAATGCTGGTTACCACTCATTTTCTCATTAGAGCCACTTCCAGCAAGTGCTAATTACCAAGTATGTCTTGTGTGTACATTGATGGGATTATGAACGTTATTTTTTAAAATATTTTAAAATAGCTATCCGGAGAGTTTGGTGACCCTCTATAATTTTTT
>NW_010233508.1:627-1137 GCF_000690775.1 Eurypyga helias
TCCTTAGTGTAAACATATCTAATAGATTTGAAAATTCCCTATTCCCTGCTGGTTTTGGCTTGGCATTTTTTCAGTATTCGGATATATGTGGCAGTGGGGCTACTTTCACCTCAGAGCAAGCGCACGCTGGGGGTGAATGCCTGGATGCTCCTTAACGCAAGGATTTGTATTTCGAGCAGATCGATGTCATGTATGAAGAGGAGCCTCTGAAGGACTACTAAATAGATTTGAAAATTCCCTATTCCCTGCTGGTTTTGGCTTGGCATTTTTTCAGTATTCGGATATATGTGGCAGTGGGGCTACTTTCACCTCAGAGCAAGCGCACGCTGGGGGTGAATGCCTGGATGCTCCTTAACGCAAGGATTTGTATTTCGAGCAGATCGATGTCATGTATGAAGAGGAGCCTCTGAAGGACTACTACACCCTAATGGATATTGCCTACATCTATACCTGGAGGCGGGTGAGTATTTGTAGCGTGCATCCTCCCAAGGGGGGGTTGGAGCGGGGGCG
>NW_010233509.1:0-453 GCF_000690775.1 Eurypyga helias
GTGACCCTGCCTTTGGAAGGGATTTCCCAAAGGTGACTTTAGGGACAAGGCGCACAGGCCCAGGAATCTCCGCCGGCCCGAGATGGATGTGTGTGGAGGAGCGGAAGTGTCCCACGCGCGAGGGAGAGGCTGCAGCGCCCCGCGGTGAGAACTCACAGTGCGACTATGACAACCTTCCAGCACCTTTGGTGGGAGAGAGTAGCCAAGGACCAGCCCCCGGAACTCCCGCAACCAGACTGAAAGGAGAGGGAAGGAGCGGTCAACCCCTGCGAGCGGCCAGCACGCCTGAGCAAAGAGCACGATCCCACCCTGCCCTTTTCCTATAGCCATTTTAGGGAAGAGAATTCCATTCCGCCTGGGCGAGCTCGGAGGAGGCAGCCGGGAAGGAGTTGCAGTGAGAGGGGAGCCCCTTCACGGCTTTCCCACCCCCCCAGAGCTGGAGACGCGGGATCG
>NW_010233509.1:872-1106 GCF_000690775.1 Eurypyga helias
GCTTCCCTGTGGGATTACCTGTATGACGGCGCTAAACCAACACGTATTCCCAATGTTCTTCATCCCCACAGGCCAGTCGTCCGCTCTTCTCCAGTCGCTGTGCTTGGGGTTCTCTCCCCAGGCGTCACAGCGTTTCCTCTTGGAGCGATTCTTGTTCTCAGCGGAATGCGCTTCCTGGGATCTGTCACAAAAACATGCGCCCGGCTGTAAACTCCCCGGCAAAGGCTCCGAGGG
>NW_010233510.1:0-3537 GCF_000690775.1 Eurypyga helias
TTGAGATCCTGTTATTTAGCTCCAGCCTCAAAAAATACAAATAAAATTACTTATGCCAGGCTTATTTCTTTAACTGTATGGAGGGAATGACTTTGGAAAGCACATGCAGATTTTTCTAAGTATTTAACTGCTGCAGATATGAAAGGCCATACTGGTGCAATACAGGCCTTTCTATGACTTCTTATGACTAGCAAGTAACATTGAGCAGATTTAGTTATTTCTTCTTCGAATTCTCATAAAATAGGAGACGTTGGTCACTAAAATACTTCATCTGGTTAAGTGAAACAGAAGATTTTCCTTACAAACTCGCTGCATCCTTCAGTACAGCATGCAGTCCCTGTATCCTCATTCTGGCGGTCCTTCATTTCCAAAAAATGTCACGGGTCAGGAGAACAATCAAAATCGAATCACTTTTCCCTCAGCAGGTCTCCACAGCACATTCAGCTTGCTGTGTTTTCCATTGTTTTAAATCTGTAATGTCCTCTTCAATTTGTACATTTTTAATTGGAACCACAAGACAAGCAATTGTTCTCCAATTTCCGTAAATCTTGGGGACCCCGTAGCGCTATGGTCTTGTTATTGAGCATTTTACTCCATAGGGTCTGCCAGTTTGATGCAACTGTTTTCACCACCTTTTTTTTTTGGTCACAATCACTAAACTCAGATTTCTACCACCCTATCCACTCTTTTACTAGAGAGTCAGACTCAATTAAACTTTTATCACTGTTCACAGCCTATATCACTCTGCCTAAGTACCTACTGCCTTAGAAATTCAGACACAAAATGGAACGATGGTACTTCCTTCTAATAATTTACACTTGAATGTAAGCTTTGCAGTAAACTCTCCACCTTGTTCCTCTCCCCATCGTGATCATAAATACAACCTTCGAAGTTTGTATCTTCTCTGAACAAGATTCCCCAACCCTACCCTGAATTAAGTCATCTAAAGGAATCCATTAGCTTATTTTGATCTAATACTCCATCTTGATTGAGTCTGTCTCAGCTGTCACTTCTTGGCTTCTCCTGCTCTTCCTGTCACCTCAGTGCTTTGCTTCCCTACCTTGCTGCCCACATTGTTTTCAGCCTTTACTCCCATTGCTCTTTGGATTTCAAAGAGAACCTACATCTGCTTTCAAAGACTTCCTGCATAGGAAGTAACATCATCTCGCCCTCTTCATTAACGGTTACTCTACAACCTCATCTATTAAGTTGCCATTTTTAATGATCTTGATTTGCAAGATCTTTGGACAGCAAACGTATTTGTAAAACACTGTAAATATGCATGATTAACACAAAAGCAGAAATACAGTTCCAAGCAAGTCACATTTGAACCAGAAAATATAATGTTGCAGAACTAAAACACCAGTATTTTGAATTAAATTTCGGATAAAACAAGGCTGTAGATCAGAGATCTCCAGTGTGTCATGCTCAATACAGCTCACATTGCTACAGTAAGCAACAAGCAGTGCTCTAGCAGAATATTCCAATCGGCTTTCAAAATAAATCTCAAGTAGGGGGTGTAATAATCAAGTTGGTAAACTCAATTTGAACATGAAACATATTGATTTCTTCTGTGGCTAATCACCATCATGATTCTAAATTATAAAGATCAGAAATTCTCTTTTCCCTCAATGCATACAGTAAATTGCAAACCAACAACAGCCCATAGAGCTGTAATTTCCATCCTGACAGAATAAAAACGCCTACTTGTCCTATTGTTTTTGTCAGTTCAGCTCCTCTCTACCCTTTTACTCTACTTGTTTATCTTATCTGTTTGTTCACCACAAATGTGAAATTCAGGGCTATAAAAATTGTCTTTTCCAGATGCTTCCACAAAGTAACAGAGAGGACCAACTCCTCACTCCACCAACAACCTATTCCTTGGATGTCCCAAAATCTGCTCTTTCCTGCAGTAGCACATTGCACAATCACAGTTTAATCAAGATTAATGAGTAATGTGTCCCACATATTCCAGTATTACCAGTATTACTTCTTTATAAGTTGCACTCCATTTCAACTGAGCACCGACAAGCATTGTGAAGTGTATCCCTCTTTTTTTTTTAAAGCACAGTCATCCCATTTCAGGTTATACCTAAAATACAGTTTTAGCCCAAGAGTCCTGCAACACTTAATTCATCCAGGGTGGTAAGCATTACCAGAGGTATTCATTCAAACTACAAACTAAGATCTATAATAAGCATCTTTTCCCACTTTGGGGTATTTTGTCACATTGCAGCCCCAAATTTCACCACCTGCATGTATTTATATATTAAGTCCTTCAGGGTTATTACCAGCCTTAAGTGTTTAACACTTTTGACAACATTATACATACCTACTATACAACTTGGATCATTTTTCCCAAGTGCATTAATCTGTTTTTTCCAAATTTAATACTACGGTATTATTATCTACCACTACTCTCTGGGTTCTTAAAAGAGCAACTCAGTTCCATGACGGTAATGCTTGTATTATTTGATGTAGAAAGATATGGGTAATCTTAACTAAGCACGGCTGACAAGACACCCACAAAAGCAAGCCTTACACATCCTTGTTGGGATTATTGCAAGAGAAACCTAAACTCTGCCTATAGACAGCATCTTCGAGGGAGGTACACACAGGACCCACCTTTGAAACAGGAAGAACAGCAGAGCTTTCTTTTTGCTTTTCTAAAATCCACCATCATCCAAAGCAATAAAGTTAAAGCTGTTTGTTCTGAAAAGAATCTGCCACATTCAGAGATCAGGACACACAATATGGGAAATTAGGCTTTTCAGTAAATAACTGATATTTGGCTCGAAGTAACAATGGATGCAAATGAAAGTATGACAGGCTGGAGTTTACTAGAAGGTCCTGAACTGTGACTGTCATCTCCAAATTCAATGATTAGACAAATAATGATAATGATCATTCCCTACAGTAAAGAATTGTCTTAAAAATTACAGGAGGAAAGAGTATTAAATATCCTAACTTCATTTATTTTCTTAACAGCCATCTGCAAAGGGAAGGCAAGATTGGAAAGTATGGAATCTATTTTTTAAGGGGGATAAGATACCCCTCAGATGGTGCTTATTCTCAACATCTACCACAAGATAGCTTACATTTTCCCGTATTAACCTCAAAGCTAGTATTTCAGCATAACTGACTACTTTAAACAAAACAAGAAAAGCAGTTCCTTTGAACAGAACATCCTGCCTCTAGCATACAACACAGCATTCTTGTTCAACCAGTGTAGATGATACTTTTGGGGAAAGAACTATACTTTTAATCAGGGCAACAGGAGCATTCTCCCTGAGTAACCTCCCACTTCTGCTGCTTTACACTTCCCGTAAGAATAACCTGCACAGAAAAGCTGAGGGCACAGGGACTGTCTACTCTCCTGCACTTCTAACTGTTCAGAGAATACCCTTTCATCCTCACCATCTTCACTTTACCTATCTTCAGGCGACACTCCCCCTTCCAAAACAAGATTGGTTGCGACTTTAGCAACTCTAAAGTCTTCAGCAGCTAGATATAGCTTTGGCATTAAAAAAACACAGG
>NW_010233510.1:3549-9571 GCF_000690775.1 Eurypyga helias
AGTCTGCTGGATATCACTTGTCCCCAGCATTTGCACAGATGAACTGCTAACAAAAGAATTCAGGCATATTCTTATTAGAACTCTAAAACATCCCCAAAAGCTCCAATTCTGTGCCAGAAATTTCATCTGCATGGGTTAAAGCAAGCACAAAGAGGAATTAATTTGCATTCTCCATACAAACATGCTTTAACAACCAGAAGAAACTGCTGGATATCACTTGTCCCCAGCATTTGCACAGATGAACTGCTAACAAAAGAATTCAGGCATATTCTTATTAGAACTCTAAAACATCCCCAAAAGCTCCAATTCTGTGCCAGAAATTTCATCTGCATGGGTTAAAGCAAGCACAAAGAGGAATTAATTTGCATTCTCCATACAAACATGCTTTAACAACCAGAAGAAAGCCCTTCCCTGATTGTCAAGGAAAGAGGACTATTGTTCACATTACTTTTTATCCACAACTGCCTGCCTGCTCACCTGAGCACCAGGCCAGCTTAATCATTCTTGAGTTTTGATACTGTGAAGAAGTTCCTGCTAAGAATCTGTTGACAATTTTAAAAGAGAATTCAAATCTTTCATACCTTTCACTCTCCACATACTCCAAAACCATTACATTTCTCCATCTCCAAACTTGGACTTCCGCATTTTAGAAGTGCTCTATTAGATCCCTACAATTTAGGTCTTTTATTACACCTGGATCTCACCCAAATCAGCCTGACAATGGTAGCTCCCCTCTGAGAGGTAAATAAGGAAAAGTGCCCTAGCATTATCCAGTTGGTCACTTCTCCCACTACATCATTACAGCTCAAACAGAAATCTGTACCTCCCACCAACCAAGCAGGCTGGGTCATAAACTGCTCCACTGGTACTTAAGTCTTTCCTTTCTGCCCCTTGGCAGAGGGAAAGGACGCAATGCTTCTTAATCACTGCAAGAATACAAAACCATATATACAAAGAAAAATTTCAAAAGCATACTCCAAATATTTGGAAGATGGAAGGTGGAGGGGCAACTCAATAGAGCAGCCGTAGTCATTAGCAACAGACCAATCATTCTGCATAGGTAATTTTCCTACACAGTTAAGAACAATGTCTTTCTAAAAGGAAGGAAAAAAAAAACCAGCAGGAGAAAAACAGGGTTTTTATTAATTGATTAAAATTTTAGTACAGCTATAAGCTAAACCACTCCATAAAAGTCTTTGGACACAGCCTGTATATGCAGCTTCAGACTGCAACTCATCCACAAAAAAAAAAAAAACCCACACACATAAGGAACAAAAATGTAATGATTAAAGCAAAAGGAAGGCTGCCTCTTGCAGACATGCTCTTGGACACTCTGAAGTAACTTCATTTAAGGAAAGTTACCAAGGATCAGTAGACAGAAACAAGAAAAGGTGTCCCTCAGGTTCCGCTGTGCTTTGAAATTACCTTCCTCCTGGGAAAAGAAAGTTTCAACATACAGGTATTAAGACATTTCCTCTGATGTAAATTCCTATACCTATTCAGAAATGCCATGTTGCCAAAGGTGACAGATACCATATTGCACTTACAGTATCTCCGCTAGATAACAAATCAAGTTCGCAATATAAATTTGTTCAAGAACAAGATAAAATATCAGCATCCACACATCGAAACAGGTATTTACCATGAAAATGGCAAAAGACACTGCTTCAGTTGTCACCATTTGATTTTGTCAAAACCCTAAAGCTGTCCAAAGAATTAATGTCCATGTGCAGACAAAAAGAAAATGTCTAAATGTTCCATAAGGAGATGAAGGCTGAGTCTGAAATGAAAAGTTAGGAAGACAAAAGTAGCCATAACTTGCAAGAACCATTGTCAGAGAAGTTCTGGCCACTTGAAAAGAGATATGGTTTGACACAAGCATGTTTAATACAACCAAAGCATCTTTAGAACCTAGGGACTTGAAAAAATACAGAATGGAGAATCTAAAGTTCAGTCTGTGAGCAAAAGTAGGGCTTTTTTTGTAATTTTGTAAGAGAGTACTGCAGGTTGCCCTAATTGGCAATAAGACTCATCTTCCAATGTTCTTAAATGAAGTGCTAGCCCTTTTGTCTTCAGCAAAGGCAGTTTTTGCCCAGAGTCTTTATTGTGCAAGTGAAGAAAACAGACAAAATCCAAAGGAAAACACAAGTACCAGAATAAAGATATCAGAGTTTCAAGCATAGTTCTGCTACAGCTTTGAACAAATTCTTAAATTTCTACTTCATTTTCTTAATTTTTATGAAGATGGCAAGGCAGAAATACATTTTATCTCATGGGATGAGGACAGAATTATAAGCATTTGCAAACCACTCTGATCTCCTTGAACGAAAGGACCTAAATTAGTATAACACATTATATCAATCCCTAGAATGAGCTGATCTTAAGTGAGCAGCATTATGTAAATTAGTTACAAGAAAGCAGAAATTAGAAGAAGATTCAAATACAGTTGAAAGGTTGAGTAAAGACAGTATACAGAGTTTAGTACAGATACATACTCATTGGATCCATATACACGTTTTCGGTTTGCACACACTAAATGGAAGTTACTGCATCCCCTAATTATATTTCAAAAGAAGCTGACCATTCAATGAAGTTTCAACTACATTATTTTAATTCAGTAACCCAGTAAATTCTCATAAAGCATGAAACATTTGTATAGACACACACATATACAGCACCATTCAATTTTATAATCGCTGAAGGGGAAAACCACAATGTATACAAATCAAAGCTTTGTATTTCCTTCATGGACTGCAAACTACAAAAGAAAACCCCCATGATTTCCTATCTCCTTGACAACACTACCCTCTTCCTCAAAAAATTAGGTGTAATTTTGCATTTAACAACACACACAATAACTTCCCAGTTCATGTAGAGTTCTATACAACATTATTATAAGCTGAACAATTCTTAGAGTTACCAAATTTTCTATACTCACAAGCTAAGTTGCATAGTGCTGGCTATGTCCAGAAAGTAAAGCTACGCACCAGGTTGTTTTTATGGTTCATCCTCTAAAAGAGGAAGAAGTTGCATGGGAAAGAACGTAAAATGCTAGGTACAGTTTAATATCCACAATTTCATGTTTATGTATGCTTATCCAGATCACAAAAAAAATGATAGCAAAAAATAAATCAATTTGACCTGCATAACCAGGATATATCTGAGAAAAGGTCTATTTTCAGGATGGTCCCAGGGAAATTATTAAAACCAGTTATAGAACTTAAAGATGTGTGAAGGTGCCTTTCTATGATGACAAGCCTAGAATTATTGCCTAGACAAGCAATAATGACATGCCTAGAATTATAGTTTTAGAATATAAATTCTTGTATATTCTCAAGCATTTCAGTGAGATACACTGAAGTGGTCTCTTTCAAGACATTGAATACTTTTTCTGTGGCTCTTATGGCAGTAATACAAGGATTATCAGCCTCCCTGAAATACATCAAAACTGCAAAAAAATTAATCCACCATTAAGGTTCACAGTAACAAAGTAACTAGCAGCGAGGCATGCAAAAATTCATATTTCAGCACAAACATTACTCCAATCGTGCCACATATTCCCTATGTTTTACAACATAGAGCTCACTAAAAACAATAAAACAAATTGATCTGTAACTGGAAAAGGAAACATCAAAAATACACAATCAAGACAAACACTGCAAACAGGTCTAAGATTCCAAAAGTGGTTTCACTGTCAACCCCCAAATTTGGTTCATGATATTGTGTTTGGGTTCATATCACCGCAAATTAAGGTAAACAACCAACTCCTCAGGCTAATCTCCCATCTGGTAATTTGCTGTAGTTAACATTACCATACTTCATACAACCTGTCCCAAATTTTCAAATGTTCTCTTAAAAGGAATTGAATTGAACTGAACATCTCAACTCCTACAGCCTCTAAAAAAGTCATGGCAACCTGGGAAACATTAACTACAAATTTTTTCCTGCCCTGCACACCTTTATAATCAGGTTGAATTCTTACATTGGGAACCTCGACTTAGGCAAGATGCATGCAGTGAAGCAGAATAAATAAAAACCATCGCCATTCCTGTACACATTCCATAGCCGTAAATGAATGCAGTACGCTTTCAGAGAGTACAGAAGTCTTTAGAAAGCCATTGGAAATGATACAAGTCAAACCTTTGCACTACTCAACAGAAACAGCTGCAAATATGCCTCAGAATGGCAAGCATTAAGAGCAAACTTGACACACGTTGAAACGCGACTTTTCTCTTTCCCCAACCAAAAAGTTGAAAAAAAGTTGAACAAGGAAGTTCAGCTCTTAAAACAGAATATGTGTACCCATCCTCACATAATCGCTCTCACTGATCTCTGCAGGGGGAAGGAGAGGAACTGTAAAACCCACACTCCCATTCGTGATCCACAGCAATTCAACCTTGGGAATTCATGAGGCTGACTACCACCCAAGAGAAAGAATGTCTTTAAAGAAAGATAAAGTTGTGCTTGACGTAACAGATCCTCAGCCCATGACTGTTGGTCTCACCTTACTATCATGAATTGCTAATATAACACAAATAAAAATACACACACTGCCATAACCTGACAACATTTGGTTCACACTTGCATGCAATTAAACAGAAACAGCACAGTTACTAGAACATGGGTTTCTGTCACAAGATTGACTTCATTATTTTCAAAGACAATCCCCAATTTTTATTATGGCAGTAGTCCTGTAATATGACTTGAAAAAGATCCTTACATGCCTATTAACAACTGAATGGAAGTTTCTTCTGTGCCCATAATGTTTATTGCAGGATCTCAGTTCTGTTCAAACAAAAGCTTTAGGCTCTCAATTTTTTTGCCTAATGAGGAAAAGATAAAGCTACTTGGCTTATAAAGGATAGATTTGCCATTTGGATGCATTTCTGCAAGGCAGGAATGGAAGCCAGAGAAATACAAAATAGTATGAGAACTGCATTACATTCACATAAAGGGTAGTTTAATAATTCAAGGTTTATTTGGAAGCTTGTTTGCAACTGTAGAGAAGGTCAGACCTTATATGAATAAGGTATTAAAGTTTGCACATAAAGTCTAAGGTAAAGATAAGTAACAGGGCTTGTTTACCATCCAGTTGCTCAGAGTGTGCAGAGAGTTAAGATTTTTAAATCAACACAGTGGTAACAATATGGATTACTGAAAAGATTCCACACAAAGGTCAGCACACATGCATCCAGAGTTCAACTGGAAATCACAAAATCTGATAACACATAGATTGTGTGAGGGAAGTTTTATTGTTTTAAGAGATGTGTGGCTTTGAATTATACTTAGCATCCTTATCTTAAATTTCACATTGTTCTTCCTTGTATTTCTTGGATTTAATGTTTTACCAGGCAGACCCCCATGCTTTTGCATTAAACATTTCCCACACCGTTTAGCGGCAGTCAGATAAAACAAATTGGTAAGTTTGGACATGGCCTGTGCTTTTCAGCAAAACCCTCATTAGACCAACGTACATCCACTTTGGACATCCATAATGATTCAGAAACAGATATATCCAAGAGGATGTAGAGGTACATACATCCTGCTGCTCTGGAACTCTAAGCTAAGTATTTGAAAACATACCTATGCCTATTGAAATATGTGCACATGTTCAAGTCAAGCTAGGCTCAAACCAACTCTTCCCAAAACACTGTCTCAAACAAGACAGTGAGTCACTAAACATAAAGACTCAGAATCTAGTACAATCAGGAGCTCAGTCACCACTTATTAGAAGCCAACAGAAACCAAAAATATTCCATAGCTGCAGAAGACAAAAGGCATGTTTCAGGAAAAGTGAACTGTGGTCTCATTCAGAAATTATTCCACATCTACTCTACCTCGAAATGGAATAAAGCACAGGAATTTCTAAGACTTGAGGAATAATTATTTCTCTTTTTTTAACCTAAGCTCCACTGAGCAAATTCACAGAATTCTAACTACCATAAACTTTTTTTGAGTCTTGATCTAACAAACAGAAGTGGATGAAAAGCTGAACTGGTGGCCAAAAAGCTGGACATGAGCC
>NW_010233511.1:0-884 GCF_000690775.1 Eurypyga helias
GGGCCGCCGTGGAGGGGATGTGCGCGGCCGCGGAGGGGTTTTGCGCGGAGGCTGCGCGTTTTCCCCGTTGGACAGGGTCCCCTGACCACCGTGTGTAAGGGCTGCAGGGAAAGCTGTGGTTTCCCAGTTTGTATTTAATTAAAGTAGCGACGTTTCGAGCATGACAAGGGAAGCTAGGAGAAGGAAACAAAAGGTGCAGGAAGGAGCGTGATACCCATTTCCAGCGTGACGCTTCAGGGCGAGTTTCTCTCTTATTTAATTTTTTTTTTTTCAATAGCTGATGTTGCTCTTCGGAGTTTTATCAAGTCCTATAACCTAGAGAGTGGCTGTGGCAAGAGTCAGTCCCGAAGTGGCACCCGGTGATAAAACAGGGTTTGGGTTGTGCCTCCCAGCCTGATTCGCAAACAAAGTTAGGAACCGGCGTCTGGAAGGGACTCCGAGATTAGAGGGGATTATTTGAGATTAGAGAGGGAGATTTGCTCCATTTTGCCCTACCCCTGTGTGTGACCCCTGGGTGCTGGGAGGAGGGCTGAGGACCTGCCTGCTTTTCTTCTCCGAGAAGCTGCAAAATGCCTTTCACATTTTATTTTTTTAAACGGGGAAAAAAAAAAAAAAAAAAAAAGAGTACAAAAGCAGATTAAAGCTAATGTGCTTTATGATATGAAATTGTAAGTCCGGCAGGGAGGCCGGATTTTTAATGAAATCCTGGCGGGGTTAAACCCGGAGCGGGACGAGGGGCCGCCGGGCCGGATCCCACCGCAGCCCCTTTCCTATCGCTCCCCGGCTCCTCTCGGCCCGGTTTCTCCAGGCTTTTCCCAACCGACAGCGTGAGGGTTTCTCTTTGCCGGGGTTATTTTGGATTTTGTTGCCCCGCCGCCGGTGAG
>NW_010233512.1:0-9359 GCF_000690775.1 Eurypyga helias
GGCGAGCAGCGCCCCGGGGAGCTCGGGCCTCACACAGGCCTCCCTCCCGCCCCGCTCCGTTCCTGCACTACTCGAACCCCGCTCCCCCGTTTCCTTCGCCTCCATCTTCACCCCCTTCCCCAGCCAGGTGCCTAGGCAAGCGCACAGGCAGGGATCGGGCCTGCCTCTCCATACGTTGTTGCGAGGGATGAAATAACGGACTTCACGCCACGATCAATATGATCGATGTGAGCCAATTTCTTGCAAAATTACATGCCCTTTTTATACATTTGTTAAATGCTTAGCACATATGTCATCCATTATGATTGGTTCCTAGCTGATATTATTTGTTAATAAATGTAGCATCTTGATTACAAGCAAGCTCTGTTCATTATTACTTTCAACTGTTACTGTTCATTCAACTTTTTACTAAAGGCGATCTTTGTGCACGTAGCATCTTGCTAAAGGTGAGCTTTGTGTATGCAACAACTCTACTGTAGGCAGGCTTTGTATATGTAGCAACCTTGCCGTAAGCAAGCTTTGTTCACGTAGCAACTTGCAGTTTCTGCGTGGTCAGGTGCAGCGGTTTTGTGAGCGGTTTGTGTTCACAGTTCTTCATTCCCAAGGCCTTCAGGCCTTCTTGCTGTACCGGTGTTTCTTCTCCTTTATGCATTGTTCATTCTCTTCTAGGGCCTGTAGTGTCCTGCTTGCTTCTAGGCCGAAGCCAGAGTTGCTCAGGCTCAGAGATTCTATACATGACCATAGTCCTGCAGAAAATCCTCAACAATACGTCAGCACCAAATCTGCTCTGAAACCTTTGGGTATGTGGGAAATTCAGTGCCACTGGCCTACTTCTTGCCAGCAATAAAACAGGAGGATGATCCTGCCCTAGGAAACAGTGATCAAAGCCACCAAGTTATATCCGAACCCTTTCCTAAGTTACTACTGGCCTTCACCCTCCACAGTCGCTAACTGCCTCCACGATCCATCCCCGCTGTAAACCTCACTGCAGTGTGGTCCCTACCACCCCTGTTATGGGGTAGAAGTATCTGTCAACAGGCTCACCACTTCAGAACCTCTGCTGACACAAGCTATCTTTGACAGGGAGGTATTTAGCTCACAAGCATTTTCACTGGGAAAAGGAGAAAATAATTAAAACTTCCCACTCTGCCCAGTTAAAACACACACTTGCATACACCTAATGACAAGTCTCTGTGATCTGTGCATTTTAGAAGACAACCTACAAAAATATACTGACAAAGAATGGTTGGGTGGGGAAAAGGATTCTGCAGAAACTGTTAGAAAGCAAACTCCCTTCAGTAAAGAAGAAATTAATGCAGTTTGAATTTGATGACAGCCTTACCTAGTATGTACTTATTCACACCAAACATTCCTGCAGTAAGCAGTAACTGATCTAAAATTACCCCAAAAAACCCAGACTGGCCACCTCTTCACTGCTACCGCAGTTTGGAATCTGCGTGTAAGCAAGCAAGCCTTACACACAGGCTTTTTGGTTTTAGCAAAAACTACTGGTTTGCTCTAAATTGTAGCTCTATTACACGGTGATCTGCTAAATCAAACAATTGCAGGTTTCAAGGTTACTACACACCAAATCCTAAAATCTTGTGAATGCAAATGTAAATGTTCTAACAACCATTTTCACCACATACTGGAGAAAGTAAGGCACTTGATATCAAAAAGGCTATAAAATGTTGTTACTAAACTACAGATGCAGTAACTGTCCTTTGGAGGCTTCTCAAGACATTTTAAATTCAAGATTATGGCAGTGTTCACACTGAGTGTAAGAAATGTACAGTAAAACTCAGCTGTTCCACTGTGCTGTATCTAAGTATCTCAATTACTTGTTTCATCAAATGGAAAACCAGCCAGAGCAAACAAGATTTTAATTTTTGCATTACTGAGATCACAGACTTTTCACAAGTGAAATTTTACTGTATTCCATACACACTGAAAACTACAGCAACAACAGGAAAGATGTATTGCAAAGTCTTTGTGATACATTTGAAGGGACCTATACCACATCGCTCCTTTCGGATTCAAGAGGCTAATTCTTGATTATAAAATTTTTCATAAAATTCCAAGTCTTTTATGTTTAAGGATGGTTTTACAGTCCTCAATGATTTTACAAAATGCTCGTGTTTTACAGCCGTTGCTTCAACTCCATTCTCCTGCAGTGCCAACAGAGCAGCCTTTAAAAGAAAAAAAACAAACAACTTGAAGTGCTTATGTTTAAGTTGCACAAAAAATATTTTACATGAAACCAAACTTTAGGTTTGAAAACAACGTTGTATTTCATGTTCATCTATTGTTAAATAAGCGTAAATTACAAGATTAAATATAATTTTTCATTCACTTTTTTGGTCTGGATTAGACAATATATCCCTGATCACTTTTATTTTTGGATTTTTTTCCTAGTCTTCTCTCTTTTATACAATTTATCTAAAATACTTACAGATTCCTCAGTTTTTTTCTCTCTAGCCTTGACAGGACATGCTAATTTCAGCTAAAAATGCTGCAGTTGCTTGCAGTGCACAGAATACAATCATCTAGGTATAAACTTGGACTAGAAAGGGCCACGTGAAACAAAGGGTCATACCGTTCTTGAAGTAAATTATCAGAGAAAGCCTTGATTCCTATTTGGCTTTATTATTTAAAGAATTAACCCTTGTTCAGTTGTCCTGTTTTACTCATCATCTTTTCATGACAAACTGTGAAACAATCCGTACTGCAGATGGCTTGGTCAGACCTATGACTAAGGCCCCTTTCTTTTCACTGAAGGGTTATTTCACAGATTAGCCATGAATATTTCTTACCTCCTTGCACAGATTTTCAATATCGGCTCCAGAGAAGAGGTCTGTTAGGACTGCCACATCTTCTAATGACACGTCAGCATCCAGTGGAATTTTTTCTGTGCAGATTTTCAAAATGGAAAGCCTTCCCTGGAAGTTGGTGCATATTAGACAAGAAAACAAAAAACCCAAACAAACCAATAATTAATCGTCTCCAAATTAGAACTAAATTTTAAATTAAAACAATGGAAAATCCAGACAAGTACTGAAACTACATGCTTTTGGTGGAAGAGTGAATAAAATGCTATTAATGGAGATAACCATACGAGTAAGTATTATCACATGTACTGAAATCTGTTATTCAGTTACCTGTTACTTCATAAAAACACAGTACTTTTGACTGAAGAGTCCATATCTGGCCTGCTTTGGGTCAATCCTTTTTTTTGGGGGGGAAGCTCAGGACCAGTAGCTACACTACCCTTGGGAACAGGGCACAAGAACGACTTGAAGACAACTTGTTATGGTACCTCCCAAACTGCAGCTTGATTTTGCAAATGTAATTATTCCAAATTTTGTCTATTTTCTATATGCAATACTGTAACTACATATATACATACACCAGTTAAAACGTTACTGGTGTTTAAATTACAAATGTAATTATTCCTTTTTAAGCTGCTTCATTGTACCTTGAGTTTGGTGACTGATCTTCAGTGGATCAGTTGTTAAATATATGATAGGAATATGCCCTCTTTGCTCTTTAAATATGCTGACAGTATCTCTCCTCATTTAAAGCCACATATGGATTTGTAATACATCACCTTCAGATCTGGAGGTGGAATACAGATCACCTTGTCTAGCCTTCCAGGGCGCAATAGGGCATCATCCAGCATATCTGGTCTGTTGGTTGCAGCAATTACCATGAAATCTTTGCTCAAAGTTTCCTGAAACTCTAGCTGAGTGAGAGGTGATACAAACAAAATAGTGCAACATGGTTAAGACTGGCATCATCAAAAGACATCAGTTAACGACCTATGAGAAAAGGGGAGGGGTAAAAAGATGATGCATGTAGTTACTTTCCTTACAATATTAATATTTTATTTTTCTTGAGGTAAAAAAGGCCTTGGTGGAGGCCAGGTTAGATGACAAGGAAGAAATATAGTTAGTATCTGCCTTGGTGACAAATACATGCTTTTCTTTGGCCAGACTGTAACTAAGAACTTTTACATGCAAAAATTCAGTATCCTACAATTCTGAAACTGTTTCCTTCATTTTTTTCCCCAGAAAGTATCATAAATTATATCCCCATAAAGTATCATCAGAAATTTAAATACAGAAAAACTAAATATTAAATGCTGTGAACAATTCACTGAAAAGTCCAGCTGCAACTTTTTGTTTAAATAAGTAACTGGTCACATCTGTACTGGTTATATATAAAGTATGCATGAGAAAGCACTGCAAATGAGGTAGGGGAAATGCTTATAAAAAGTAAGTTCAGGAAGGAACCTATACAGTAGTAAAAATAGCACAATTAGCCTAAAAAATTATCTTAGTGTCAAATGAGGATTTTTGTGAAAGAAGATGAATACCAACTAGTAATGCTTATTAGCCTGTGTGGGTATTTTGTTCAAACTAAGTCTCATTGAGGAACAGTGTAGGTAAAAACAATTAGCAGCCTAAACACGGCATTTTCGAAAAACTAGAAATTATGATAGAGTAGAAGAGCAACTTGCATATCTTTAAGCATGAGAATTTTAAGTTTAAAAAGTACGAATGCCAACAACTAAAACTGCTGGAACAACCGAACAGCATTTATTATTCTTCTTATATAGCAAAGGGAACATAAATACCTTCCTCTCCTCATCCCTTCGTTCCTGACACTGACCCTCAGGCTGCAGTTTGCTGCCTCTTCTTTCTGCGACTTTCAGCCCAATACCGTCCAACTCATTGAGAAGAACAGAAAGAACCCGCTCTGAGACACCATGGCCAGATTTGCAGTGTGACCGAGATCCCAAGATAGAGTCAATCTCATCTAGGAATATTATTGCTGGAGTATTTGCTCTTGCTTGGCGAAAAACCTTTTTGAAATATTAATAAAGTAAACGTTAATGCATACATTCTTCAGGTAAGGTAAAACACATGTTTAAGCAAGTAAAATGCAGAGTACGTGTAAAGGTATGTTCATAAAAACTCACAAGAGTTGTTCTGACTTATGTCTACAATAGGAAAATTCTGCTTCTTATTTAAGTCCTTAAATGAATGGAAAACAAAAGGGTAGAAATACTTTTGAAGTTTAAAACTGGTGTAATTTCAGGGCTAGATTCTCAGTTTATAAAATGCGAATCTGTAAGACATTTCTATCTGATAATCAAATAAGAGCCTTAAGTATCATTTTAGTAACAAAAATTAGGCCTAATACTTGACAAAAAACAAGCAAAAATAAACTACAGACGTTACACAAATTAAAAACTGTACCTGAGACAAAATCTTCTCCGAATCTCCAACGTAAGGTGAGAAAAGGTCAGCACCACTTACAGAGAGAAAGGAACAGTGACAGCTTGTGGCCACAGCCTTCACCAGCGTGGTTTTGGCACACCCTGAGGGCCCATAGAGGAGAACACCCTTTGGGCGAGTCAGGCCCATCCTAGCAAACGCCTGAGGAAATTTCATAGGCCACTCAACACTCTGTCAATACATAAAAAGGGGATCAAGTTCTTAGTTACAAAACTCGAGTTCACAGGCAATCAATAAAACTGCTGAGCACATTATTTCTTCTCCTCAGTACACGCATTAATTTGAAATCAGAGAATACTAATGTGGTCTTGTGCCATATAACACCCCCCTTAAAGTTTCCTCTCTGTCTCCAACAGAACAAAAGGCAGAGGTGACACGCAAGACTATCTTTGACTACAAATTCAGGAACTGACAAATTATCTGGCAACAAATAAAGTGTTTTTCCAGCTACTAAACCCCATCCTTGTTTTCCCATGATATTATGCTTGGTCCTGGTATCTTGTGACTGGAAGATTTCTTACTCATAAACATTTTAGTAACTTCATGTAGTATAAAAAAAAAATTGTTTAAAATACAACTCAATCAGGTAATTCACAAGAGATTTTGTTTCCACAAACTAGCAGAGAGAATACCTTGGAGACACGGTTATTAACAACTAGGTGTTTATCTAAATTTGTGTTATACATCACCTGTTTTAACTTCAGTTTCACATCTTCAAGACCACCAATTTGCTCCCAGGTGACAGGTTTACACTCGGTTAGTCCAACTGCACTTCGAAACGCGGATGGTTGAATTTTTTTAAAAGCCTCTTGGAAATCTGCCATGTTAATCACCATTTCAGCCGAATCCTTAAGAAACCCAGATAAAGCCCATTAACAGTATTTTTGTTATAATTTATACTGCTGCATTAGTAGGCAAAACACTTCACAAAAGGCCAAATGTAACTAATAAAGAAGCAAATTCCTGCCCTAACAAGCTTAAGCACTGCAGAGACAAAGATGTAACACAAAGCAGAATATATTCTTTTTGATGGCAAGTTTTTACACAGGAAAACCCAATTCTAACAGAAATGAACGATTTAGCAAAAACTACTGTTTTGCTCTGAATTGTAGCTCTATTACACGGTGATCTGCTAAATCAAACAATTGCAGGTTTCAAGGTTACTACACACCAAATCCTAAAATCTTGTGAATGCAAATGTAAATGTTCTAACAACCATTTTCACCACATACTGGAGAAAGTAAGGCACTTGATCTCAAAAAGGCTATAAAATGTTATTATTAAAGTACAGATGCAGTAACAAAACTAAGAAGTATTTTACAAAGGCACTCGCAGTTCTCAAGGCACACAGGCCACCTACTTAATATTTTAATTTGTCCATCTATTCCTTTCTGGGATACCAGGTTCAAATTAATTTATTATTTTCGGTATTAGTAAGTTATCTGGAGGAGATGGGAGTTTTAGAAGTACGATGCTCTCTTTTTTCATACCCCCTGAGTGAAGACAGAGTTCTACCATTTTCTGTAGATGCTCTGACTCTGGAAATTTTGCAAATTCGGCTTTAAATTGCCACTCAGCCATTCCAAATGAAAAACCACAGCACACATGTATCTCACAAACCTTGTAAAAGTCAGAACAGATAGAAATAATACTAAGAAATACAGATTATAGATACAAAATTAAAGAATTGCTAAGAAGTTAAGTGTCTGCACGCTGGGCAGCTGTATACGTTGTGTCCACAACAACGTTGTATCCAGCCATACAACCCAAATGGAAATAGTTATTATTGCTGGCAGTTACATATTTATATGTCAACCTCAACTTTAATTTGCAGTTATTATTATGAAGTAAAATTCTAAATTGCTGATAGCCTAAAAAGAAAGCTTTGGTGGACGTTAAAGCTTAGTTTGCCAAAAAAAGACTGACATCTCTGCTTTGCACAAGCCTAAAAAGGTAAGGATGAGGATAAAAACTTTTGGGTGGTACATATATTAACGACATTCTTCTTGACCAATTGGCAACCATACCAAAGAGCTGTGGAACACAGCCTGCATAGCAGCTTCTCTGCAGAGTGCTGTAAGGTCAGCTCCAACATACCCAGTTGTCATTTCTGCCAGTTTAACCAAATCAACACCTGTAGAAATCGGCATATTAGAGGTAAGCAACTGCAGGATGGATCTTCTTTGCCGAAGTGTTGGAGTCCCAATAATAACCTAAACCAAATAGAAGAAACAAAAAAATTAAGTAGGTATTTTGCCTTATTTTATAGGCCTGGGCAAGCAACTTGGTCCCTGTTTTATACTGCGTACTGAAGAATTGTACATACTTACACTGCAGCTGAAGAATTTGACAAGAAACTTATTACCAGCACTTTACAAAACACAAATATTTAAAATGCTCTTCATTTACACTTATTTTCCAAGTGAACAGTGTTTGTATAAACAGTTGTTCACAGGGCACTGTCAGCTAGTGTCCACCAAGTGCTATTTCAAGGCTATTTCAACATAAGACATAACACTGAAATAATAATGTCCTTGCATCACAAGGGCTGAATTAGATTCATCTGGAAGAAAAAAAAATTAGATAAACGTTAACACATTATTAAAAACCTGGTAAACTACTGCCATAAAACATATCTCAACAATCTATAAATCCTGGAAAATAATGAAAATTATAATTGTGAAAGCATTAAAGAACTTGACTGAACTGGATGACCCAGGAGTGCATTTAGACAGCAAAATAAACAACACAAGCAAAAGCACTGCACATCACTGCAGGTGTTTGTTCTTCTTTTCAGCATTAGGCTAGCAGTTTTCCAGCACAGACCTACTCCCTGTTACTGAGGTCTGAATGGAACTTTTGACATAACAGGTTACTGGTTCTCTGTCACAAAAAACTTCTACGGAGAGATGTCTAAATGTTGAATCTGGGATTTAAACGAGAAAAATCTAAGTCCGTAATGCTACGCGTCTGTAAGCAGACAAAACCCCTCAACAACAGGTCCATGTCTTTAGGATGAAGCATAAAGAGTTTCCTTGTCCATTTTCAAGTATTTGGAGCCGTTTCCTGAGTAAACTTGGTCCTGACCTTACCCAAGCTGCATCAAACCAAAGAAAACGGACACATCTCAAGCCTGTGGAATCCCACTATCAAACACAACTAGTAGACATGAAAAAATTACTTTATCAAAAAAGAAAGAAAAAAAGAGAGTGTATGAATAACAGCATTTTCTTACCTCTCTGTCAAACCTGCCAGGTCTTCTCAGTGTGGGGTCTAAGGCATCAGGCCTGTTTGTTGCTGCTATAACGACCATCTTCCCCTCGCTACCCACACCATCCAGCAGCGTTAGCAACTGAGCAACAATACGATCTTCGGGAGCGTTGGTTGAAGTTCCTCGCTTTGGGCACAGGGAGTCAACTTCATCAATAAAGAGAATGGTCGGGCCTTCACGTGACATTTCTCGGCCCTTTTCAAAGGCTCTTCGCAAATTCTCTTCGCTTTCTCCCGGTCGTGAGCCATAGAGAGCTGGGCCGCTGATGCCAAACAGGTACGCACCCACTTCTTTAGCCACGGCCTTTACCAGGAGAGTCTTCCCTACGCCTGGGGGCCCTATTAATAGCACGCTGTTAGGGACGGCGAGCCCTAGCTTCTTAAAAGTTTTTGGAAAGCGGAAAGGCAGATCGATCATTTCTTTCAAAGATTTTTCCACATCATCTAGTCCTGCAATTGAAGGTTTTGCCGTGTCTTCTGATAAATGTCTGTACCATTCAAAACTGACCACCTCCTTAATTTTTATGCTTGTCTGGGGGGTTATCAGTCCAGCTTCATCCCCCAAAGGGTCTGCAGACAGTATTTCAATACACGCCACAGGATTTTCGAGATTAGGGGCAACGGTTACAACATAATGAAGCGAAACATAGACATTTCTTAGCAGTTCTCTGATGGTCTCCTGCAGCACTGCTCTGGGAGTCGACTTTTTCAGCGCAGAGCTCCTAAGGACCGCTTTCACCGTCACCTTTTTCAGCTGGCGACAGGCCAGCAGCTTCAGCTGGCCGACAC
>NW_010233513.1:0-19453 GCF_000690775.1 Eurypyga helias
CCATTCTACGATTCTATGAATTTAGCCTGGTTATCCTAACTTGTACTGACACCAAGGAATACAGTCATTTTAGAACTGCAAATTAAAATTTAACTTCTGATATATCTGGAAGAAAGCCTTTTTCTGTTTTGAAAATCAGGACCAAAATGATAACTGATAACCACAAAATGATACATGGTGAAGGGAACTGAATGAGTCTGAATCTTTAAGAGAAGGAATAGGACAAGAATGGTTAGCTACATTTTTTCAAACGAAACTTCTGGCAGGATGAGTTATATCATAACAGTAGGTATTTCAATTATAGCAGCCAAATGTTCTTCTGGGAGAAAAATACGAGTTCTCAGAACACAACGAAGATGAAAATGCAGCCGTTGCACAAGCTGTTGCTACCTAGTCACCCAAGTTACCATAAGCCCAGGGAAAAAAAAAATCGATGTAACCATTTCAATGAAAGAGCATATACACTCAGTGGAACCCGACCACAAACACTTGGTCATTCTTTCTCATTTCTAGTAGTATTACTTTGGTATTTCTTCTTGAATGACAGGTGGCTATTTCTTACAAACATTCTATGATATGAGCAGACATGGTGCTGATATCTGCTAGAAATGGAGTTGTGTGTGCTACCAGCATGCTGCTGACAGAGTCAAGGTTATGGCATCTTTTATCTCCCCCTCTTTTCACAAAGACATGGAAGAGATTGTCATGTATGGAATCCTGAATGATCTTGCAGGTAACAGACTTTACAGAACAGAAATTATTGCTTCCTCCAATCTTTATGCTCATTTCTGCCATTGTAGTATTTGACAACCAATTTCTGATATCCTGAGATATATGTGACCATGTTACTAACATCTTTTTCGGGCTAGGTCTTGGGTGTGTATGAGGGAGGTGGGTTGGGGGGTGGAGTGTGTGTGGGATATAGTGTTTGTCTTTTATTTAAAAAACCCCAATATTTTATTATCTTCCATTTTTTCCCCACAGGATTTAGAGCATACTGTATACAGCATTACTTTTTTAACTTTAAAAATGACAATATGATAGATATTTATAACTGTTTCACTTAGTAAGTTCCAGTATCACAGATGATTAGTTACTTACCTAACATTCATTATCATTGTTTCAGTTGGAGTCAGTGTAGGTCTATTTTAGGGTTTCAAAACTGAAAGGGTGGACAGCTTCTGTTGCATAAATTTGGGTTGCGGGTTATTTCAGGCATTTTTGTATTTTAACTATATTTTGATCAGACCTTCAGAGTTCACTCTGGAGGCACAGAATGCAGGACCAGTAAATTCATTTTAGGTTAGAAGAGATAGCATGAATTGTGAGACTTGTCTTCTATCTCAGAGAATCAAAACTACTTTAGGACAAGTATTACATTTTCTGTAAAACAGAGGTTCAAAGCTGGTGACAACGAATATGAGTGATAATGTAGAGAAGCTGTTGAGCTTCTTTGTAACCAATACAACTTTGACAGCAATGTGTTTGTTATGAATCAAAGGTAGCACTGTTATTCCTGGTATTTCATGATTAAGCAAGGAAAAAAAGTGGTGTCACATGTGCAATACTAAAAAGAAACAAAAAATTTAATTTTTTGACGAGCATTCAGACAATTAGTAAAAGTCACAGGGCAATAAAATGAACAAAAAAAAATCAATTTGAACAGAATGAAATCCAAATTAAGAATTTCAGGGGAATTTGGTTTTTTTAAGTGCAAAGTGAAAGGGAGAGGAAATAGTTTTCCTGTCTGGCTGAATGTCTTTACACTCTTATGAACATGCTGGATCCAAAGTGAAGGTTGTAGTTTTCAACTGAAATCAGTAACTTTTCTTAGACTTCCCAACAGAGCTTACTACATCAAGCTGATACTAACTTCACACAACTGCTCTGTTGTCAATATTTTCCAACATGAAACAAAAAAGATTTATTAGTACTTAATCGGTTATTACTTCACAGTCTCCTTGTAATTCATTCATGTTGGGAGTCTTACAAGTCAGCCGAAGAATCAAATACTGAAAATGTCAGCACGCTCAATTATCTCCCTGAGTTGCAATGTAAATTAATAAAACAATGATTAATCACCTCTAGAAATTGCATTGTTCATATTTAAATGTCTGTAATTGGCACTTTATGTAATCTTTCACTAACTCACAGCTGTTATGAGACTACTGATCAATACAGACGGCCCAAGAGTTTATCAAAAGTAACCTTAAGTAGGACATATTCTAAATGTACTCATGACCAACAACATCAGCTTAACTAGACATGTTGGCTTACCACTTCCACCCTGTGTTGAAAGTCCTTCATCTTCAAATATGTCAAAACTCTCTTGTCGGGTCTGAGTTGTTTCAGTTTTTAATGTCTCAAGTGGCATTCTCAGGACAGTAAGATTATACTGAAGGGAGTGAGACAGATCATAGCTGTAACTGATAGACAGTTATGGTTTGTTAATAATTGTAGATGCACAGGACTTTTCTGAAAGCCCTTACTCTCCATCTGTACTTACATCTAACACAGTCATGTTTTATCCATTAAAAAAAGACTTTTAAACAAGATACACAGATTCTGATTCTATAGTGGCAAATGATACAAATGATTTCCAAAAGAAGCTTTACAAACACATGAATTGCTTACAGTACAATAGCTGAAATATCCCTGTACACAGACAACCTCATTTTTCTTGGATTTAAGTATTAATCTCTAACTGCTACCTGAATTCAAAACAGCCACAAAGTCTGCATGTATTCAAATCTGTGACTGTATCATAGACACATCACAAAAGTGTGGCTGCTGAATAAGCAAAAGGGCTTTTTTAAACAATAAAGTAATAAATTCTGCATCTCATGTCTTTTATACTGACAACATGCTACAATAATTGCTAAATTTTATAAGCCACTAGGATTCATTTACCCAAAGATAACCCAAATATATACAACGCTTGAATGAGAAATACAAACACATTTTCAAAGATTTTCCTAAGATAGCATCAATGATTACTGGCCCCTCAGTAAGTCCCAGACATTCATTAATGATCTAAAAAAACCTTTATTTAAACTTTGGACATTTAGATTTATTGGTGATGATAAAGTCTAACCCACGTATTCACCACATTTCCATAATAATGACCTGATGTCTTTATCTGTTTAAAAAATAAAAATCTGTTACATGCTTAGTTCGTATCTAACAGAACCTTTAAACAGTATCCCAGTAAGAGACTTGGTTCAGGCCAAGTTCCTCCATTTTCCCCTTAGACCAAATGTTTTCTTATAACTAACTTCTAATTCTGTTCAGGTTTTATATATGAGCCCTCCTGAAAAATAATCTGTTTTCAGCCAAGAACAACTGAAATTAACCTGATAAATGTGTTTATCAGGGTGTCTGTTATAAAAACCTTCTCCTTGTCCCTCTATGCATGATCAAAGAAACAATATACATTAATCATCTCCAAATAGAAATAAACCCCAAATTTGTATAATGTTAGGGCTCAGAGACAAAGCGTGGAAGAAAAGTGCAGGTTTTACACTGAGAAAAAGCCTTTCCATGCAAAACCACAAAACACACAAAACTTTCATAGATTTCATCTTCACAGATACAGTTGTGATAAAAAAACCCTCTATTTTCCATGGGGAAGTATGTTCTATACTGATAGACTTTTTGGTACTTCCAAGAGGGTTTTTTTGGTTTTGGGTTTTTTTCGTTTGTTCGGTTGGTTGTGGGGTTTTGTTTTGTTTTGTGTTGTTGTTTGTTTTTTGGTTTTTTTTTTTTTTAAGCTTCAGGTAAGATACTGCCAGGTCTATCACCACATTTCCCCCATTTTTCTGCTGTCCCAAAGAACCCATGTGTAATAGCAGCTGGGACACAGACACTTGTCTTGGGTACGGCATTCATGAACAAGTACGCAAGAGAATCGGAAATGCCAAGGAGGCCATATGAAAGATGTACCCTACGCAGGGTATATCTGAGATGAGGACTTATTTCTGTATCTTTGTTTCTGAATCAAAGCAAAGCCTTATTTCTGGAAAACAAGATCAAGAAAGAAAAACTGACAGGAAACACAAACGCCCTGAAATACATTACTTTTCCTAAGAAAGAACTTCTGCATAATCTGACAAAGGTGAACAGTCAGTGGAAACAGTAATTTCAGTGTCTACCTTGCACAGCTTTTCAACTTCATGGAGTTGAAGTTGAAAAGGAGTTAGTTAGGAGTTGATTCCTAATCAACTTGAAGGAGAAAGCAGGTTCAAAAGATGGATGAAAATGGACAAGCAGTGTGATCACGTGTCTTATTTCCCCGAAACACCAGTGAAAAGCAGAATCTTATAGCAAATGTAAGTATACAATTTTTTAAAGGAACTAGTAACAAATACTTACCTAAAATAGAAGTTGCTAGAAAGGTCCACGTTTTGAAAGATTCTCAGATACCTAGCAAAATAATTCAAGTTAAAGTTTTCATTTTAACCATACAGACCCCAAGAAGTCATTCCGAGAATCTCAGAAACTAAACTACATATAAATATTTACTCTCGACATAAGTTCTCTAGCTGTCTTACTGGAATCGTTTTGACAGGTAATTCCACTGGACTGTCACAGCATCTGAATTAAATACATCAAATAGCCTTTTTTAATTCAAGGTCTACTTGTGTACATACTCTGTTCCTTAAGGCAGCTGTAGTTCTATTTTCCACATAATGTGGGTCAAATTGTCTAGGACTTATACAAGTAAACTCCCAACAGTACCATATAAGAATTAAATATTTTCACAGATATTCTCAAATAAATGAACAAGAAAAAATATCTACTTCAACATGTCATACACATGTAAATTCTCGGGAGAAACCATAACACTGTTTATGAAAAATAAAATGGCTAACACCATAAAAACATAGGTTAGATATATGGTCTACTGCATTCTAAGAGGGGAGACTGAGGTTTACAATCAGTCGTATCTTAAAGTGCCAACTTTTTTAATAGTTACCATTGGCTTGTTTTATTACCCGTCAATTTATTGTAATAAATCACAACTTTTAGATTATTCACACTTGGTACAGACTGAAAAGCAGTTTATTGATATCATTTGCTTGGTATTTCACAGAAGTAGTTACCCCACCCTGATAAAAACACCACCAGGATGTACTTGTACATTTCATACAATATTCCCTGCTGATCAAAGGCCCAAATTTCTTTCTTTAGAAAGAAGTCACAGAAAGGAAAAAAGAAGCTGAACTTAGCAGTGGGTGAGTTTATCACCCTTTACAACATTCACAACATTCTGACAGCACAGAATCACTAAATTTAATAGTCTACTCAGCACTTCTTGAAGGACAGGAAAGATCTCTTCAGGTAAGAGGAACATGATGCTAGAGCCACTGACAACAGAACAATAGCCCAAACAATATAAAATAGTATTAGCATTGCTTTGTCCTTGTAAGAACAATGTTTATATTTGATGCTTCCTGATGCGCATTTGCTAGGATGTAGCTTTGACATGAAGGTGACAGGGAGATGCTGACAGAAAACTCTGAAAGACTAACAGTTTTATTTACCCCCTAGGTTAGAGGCCACAAAATTTGTGGCCAACTCTCCATTTTGCCACGTTAATTTACCAACTAAGATAAAATGGCTTGAATGACATTAAAAGAAGGAATTCTAAGGCCAAAATTTCTAGTTGCAGTTCATCATTTCTTAGAAAATACTCAGGAAGTACACACTGTTCACCAACATTATTTACCTGGCTTCATCAGGATGAGTGACTCTTACAGAGTCATTTGGAATGTAGATCGTATTTGTATCTTCTATTTTATATATTGCATGACCTCCAATATCTGCCATTTTCCTTCTTTTTGTTATTAACACAATGTAGTAGCCTTCTAAAAACCTGACAAAACCTGTTGAAACAGCATTAAAATGCTTTTAGTTGGATTATTTATATATTAAGAAAAACAGCATCAGAATTGCTTCAAGACTTCAGAGAACTGTTTTTTGTTTTTAATGTTGTATGCATAATGTGCATATGTACACACACACACAAATATACACACAGAGTCTTACAATTCACACCCAGTAAAGTGCTGATCAATGAAGTACGTAGTTTCTACTTCTTTTTTCCCTTCCACTGTGCGTATTTTTAGCAAAATTAAGACACTGAAATTTCAGAATAAGTTGTTGTGAAAAGGTACTTGGTTTTTATAAGACTCTCATGGTTCAGAGCCAGGCATACCCTAATTGCTTCAGACACCAAAAGGTTAATTTCCCAGGGCAAGGAGGAATCCCAATCTCCAATTTTCTTTTAAATTTTATGTTTTCTCTGCTGGGGAGGGGGACAGAACAACAGACTTGAGCATAGAACACCACCATTGTGCTCTCTCTCCTTAACATCAGGGAATTAAATTCCCTGCGTACAGCAGCATCTCCCCCAAATTAGTCATTCAGAGCACCAGTGGTAATCCTTTCTCTCAATTTCCTCTCTCAGATACCAACACTTGACCCCGTTCAAGTACAGAGGGCTAAGGAGGTAGAGCAGACAGTGTCTGGCTTTATTGCCTATAAAAAAGACTACTTTGACACCTTTACCCTCATTCCTTAACACTACAGGGCACAGTCATGCTTCTTCACCGAGTCGCTATCTATTACATATCATTAGGAAAAAGCATAACAAACTTTCCAATGAAATACAAATGTATAAATTCAAGTTAAAAATAGAAATACATAACTACCCATGAATGCAATTTTTTTTCCAATACAGCACAGGCAAAGATACTGCAGTATTGTTTTAGTAACTAATAAATCAAATAAATTAGCTCTTGGAGTTAGCCACTTTGATGGGTTGCTACTAGTAAAGAGCAAGAAAGTCAGTCACTGCTGCACTGTCCACAAATGTGTGAAGTGGGGAGAAGGGGGGAAAAAAAAAAATCAATTCACATTTTTACTTGCATGTATATTCTTTTTTTTAGTTTTGCATTATAAGTTAAAGAAGGATGAGGAAAGCACACATTTTCCTCCCAGTCACTGCTGGAAGCTGCAATGTGATCGAATGAACTGCAATTCTCTTCTTCTGCCTTATTAGCCCCCCTTGGAAAAATGCTCTCACCTGCAGAAGGAGAGGAGACCCCCTGCTGACAATAAGAAACAGCGTCTTCATTTGAAGCAGCCAGACTATCGAATTTCAGTTGTTAAACAGCATTCAAAGTTCTTCCTACAGCCTCCAGGCACTGAAATCACTTATGTGAACAGTCTCCTATCCTTTGGTGTAAGGTTTGGTGAAATTCAAAGTCTGATAAGGAACCCTGCCTTTCCCCGTGGGCTGGTTCTCTCAATTTAAAGGCAATTTCTACTTTAAACGCTATACAGTGAACCAGAACTCAGCCTACCAGCAGCCCCGTTCTGAGTGCACTGAATGCACTGTCTCTGGTTAATGAAATAACCAGAGAACAGAACAAAGCTATCCTTTCCAACTCCACACAAAATAGCCCTGTCCTCCCAGCCTGAGCCAGGAGGCAGAAAGAAACAACCAGTTGCATTCCCTCAAATTACATGTTCTTACGGATATGATCAGACAGGATCAAGATGGAAGACATCTAAGGCATATGTATGCTACCTCTGAAAAAATATTTTTGAAATAATACACCATATCTGATAACCCATACATTTGTCCAGCGAATGAACAGAAAGTCTCCTGTTATGAGGAGTACATATAAACAAACATGCAATTGGGGTGCAAAATTTTCACTGAACACAACCACTTTACAAATATCACATATTTAGATACAGAGCACTGATGGCTTGTGCAAAAAAAGCCAATACTGCAAGGCTGTTAGAAACTTCTTTAGGTTTACCCCTATTATTAGTACCCTTAAATTACAAAGGAGCATAAACCTCATCTGAGCAATTTCTGAAAAGTGGATCCATTGATAGGTTCCAAAATGCTTCAGGGTCCAAAAGAATATAGAAGAAAGTTTGCTTAATCTGCCACTTCAGATTAAAATACTAATAATATTTTCTTATGTTTTGGTTGTCATGCAAAATTCAGGAGCATCTTTGAAAGTAATTACAGTCTCCATCTTTTCTGCAGCTTTGGATTTAGATGTTCAGGTATATATTGATGCAAAAAAAAAAAGTATTCTTGGGGGCTGTCAGAGCACATATTACCATTTATTTTAGAGACATCACCCATCAATATATCGACCTCAGTATCTGCCAACAGGGAGAAAACTAGTGACTTTCAGATGAAGTTAGAACCTATTAAATCCTTGAAGCAATTCTCTAGGATTATGGACAGCTGATCAGTATTTTAAAAAAATTCAGTTGACATACTAGTCAGTTATACTTGTTCAAATATCAAAAAGATATGTTGAAATATGTCACTGCAAAAAGTTAAACGAAAAGAAAATTAAGTGATCTTTCTGAATAGTTTGTGATGATTAAATACAACCGAATAAAGGAAGTCAACCTTTGTTTTCTTTTATAAAAACATTCTACAAACTTTGGAATTTAGGAATTTGTTCCATGTGATTTGTACCCTGCAATCAGTTGAGCCTGGCGAGATCTTCAACCAAGATTCTAGAGTTTGGCCATTTCCTAGATCTCTCCCTTAGTGATAAAGAAGAGACTAATTACAGCACAACTCTCATCCCCATACTGGTCATCTTTTTTCACAAAATACATAGAAATTATTTATCTTCGAGAATGAAATTTCTCAATCCTCTTCAGTTTAAATAAAAAAAAAAGTTGAAGGGAGACAGAAAGACATACAGTGCGACGCAGTAAGCCTCACCTCTCACCTCCTTAAGAAATAAAGATTTTATATAACCAAACAAAACACTTACCTACTACACCAAAAGCAGAGACAGCTCGAGATAACCCAGAAGAGCCCTTCTGCCCCATCTTTGTTCGGTTTCCCAGGTCTAAACGGCCAAGAAGTTCCCTCACCTCTTGTTGCGTATATACATGCTTTAAAATAAAAAAGTTACTGCTTTGGTAGTTAAATGTTATTTCACATCAGAGACTAGAAGAATTTAGTTAATATACAATAAATCAAGCATCCGTCCTACATCTTCTGCCTCCTGTTTCAGTCCTATCAACAAGTTTTTTATGTACAAAAATCACCGTTCACTGCAATAGACATATTCACAGTCACATGTGACTTCAAATATTTCTGTGACTTAAGTCACAGAAAGTGACAGAAGTGACAGAATTGACTTAAGTGACTTAAATCTTAAGTGTTAAGATTTTAAACCATAAACTTCTTGGAAAGGAATCGTCTTACTCTATTGTGTCCATTAAGACTCTTGTTGCTGCTGTTTATTTTGCTTCAGATATGATATATCAGAAACACTAAAAAATTGGCTAGATAGTAATTAAATGCATTCTGCACTTACAACAGCACAGCTGAACATAAGACAACTGTTTGGAGCATATATGTAATAAACTGAAAAATTTGGGAAAACTTCATGAAAGTGAACATGAAGATCTCATGGTCACTCCCAGACTGTAACTAGTCATTATCATGCCCATGCTGGAGGCATCTGACATATGAGGAGAGGCTGAGAGTTGGGACTGATCAGCCTGCAGAAGAGAAAGCTCAGAGGGGATCTTGTCAATGTCTATAGATAGCTGGTAGAAGGGAGTAAATACGTCTGAGGCAGACTCTTCTCACTGGTATCCAGTCAAAGGACAAGAGGCAAGGGGCACAAATTTAAATACAAGAAATTCCATTTGAACATAATGAAAAGCTTTTTTACTGTGACAGTGGTTGAACAGGTTACACAGAGACATTGTGGAGTCTCCATCCATGTTCAAAACATGACTACACACGGCCCTGGGTAACCTGATCTAGCTGACACTGCTCTGAGCATGAGGGCAGGACTAGACAATCTCTGGAGATCCCCTCCAGCCTCAACTGTTACATGACTATCATTCTGTAACACACCTTTGTTGAAACACGTTAAGTGTGTAATACTTAAATTCAACTCAATATAAACACTATTATTTAGAATAACTGAAAAAAAAAAAAGAAACTTAAATAATAAGGCACTCACCTTATCATCAATTATAACCAAATCCCTTGGTTCAGTGCGATCTATTTTCAAAACACGGTATTTGGTTTCTGCAGGATTACTTCCAAGGAGAAAATACCGCTAACATTAAAAAAAAAAGTGCAGAATAATATACGAGATAAAGCAGCAAAGCCCCTTGTAACATAAGACATGAACAATGCCATCTATATAGTTTCTAGACTAGATGATTTTCAACAAACATCAAATATGTAATATTCCATATGGACTGTTAATAAACTGGTTTAGACTTCAGCACCTTAGGTAGGTATATTTGTATACAATCAACCCTTAAAAGACCTGATTTTCTCTACTGTACAAGGAGGGGGGGCGGGAAAGGTGAAAATCTGCTTATAGATGAAAAAATGCAACTTGCACCAGGCACTGTGCAACCATGCCCTGCCCCTGACATTCCTCTCTTTACATTTGCTTTATAAAATTTAGCAAAGCTTACACATGAGTTTGTAACTCTATAATCTAAAACTACTGTTGCTATATTGTAGCCAATTGCTATTTCTGCCAATCAATCTTTCCTAGTCCAGACTAAACAGAGAAAAATTGTAAATACTTCAGTACTGCAAGTTTTCTTCATTTTTGCTTTATATTTGCTATGGTAGACTTCTCACCAATGTTCTTCCAAAACACCCAAGTTTAATTTGATCAGCCATGCTGGTTAAAAGTACTACTTTAAAAAAAAAAAAATGACTAGCTTTATTTCTCATTTAAAATATGACAGACCACAGATAAACATACAATGTGTTCATTTCTCATTTAAAAGAATCAAACTATAAATGAATTTTTACATTTAGAATAATTACCAATAAGCACAGGTTGCAGGACTGACTTGCTATAAGCAGCTCTTGTTTTACTGATTCATTTAATTGGTGTGGTGCTACCACACAGCAAGGTGTAACTCATTAATAATGCTCAGCCTAGTAGGAAAGCATGGCAAATTCATGTGTATCTATGCAGCCAGCTCTTAAAGTAAGTCACATGGATTTAAGATGCGGGAGCAGAAATCAATAGCAACATTCACACATACCTCAGAATTTCATAATTTACACCAATTAGATGTTAAAAAACATCTTTAATGTCAAAAATATTTAAGGTAAAAGAAGAACTGTCTTCTTCAGTTTCACTGAAATCACAAAAACTTCTAGACAGTAAGGTCTAAAAAAGAAAACACTGAAGAGCTATAAAAGGAAACACCACCAACTCCTGGCCCTACCTTGTACACTGGCATTACAGTGCTCACTGAGTGGCAAGTTTTGCTGTCTTCTCCTCAATGATAGCAAAGAAGGTCCTTCAAAGTCAGACACCATCGCAGCACTCCCCCCACCGAAGCCTCTGGGGCAGCACTTTGTCCCAGGAAACCCTTTCCTACTGTTTTTTTTTAGCAGCAATGTACTGCTGTGCACAGCCCAGGCTGCCCCCTCAGAGTACCCTCCACAGGAGATCCCCTGGTGCCAAGACCTGTGCTCCCCAGGAGGGAAATCATAATGCCATGGAGGGGGCTGGAGCCCCCATTGCGTGGCACTGAAAGGCACAAAGGTGGAGGCTGGAGCTCTTCGCTCACCAGCAAGAAACCCCAAACCACCAAGACGGTTGCTCACTGAGACCATACCATCAAACCACCTTTTTCTTCATGCAGTGGAAATGCATGGGCAGAGGGAAATAGCCTATTCGTTTGTAATACACCGGCAATAAGTTAGCTTGCATTTTACGAGTGCCGCTTCTCTATTTGCAGGAAATGGTTAATTAAAGCTGAACAATTTTAAGTAGTCCATAACACTGCAACGCAGCCCCGTGACTTGCCATGTCCAGCTCATTAAACCAACGTAATTTCTTCCCAAAGCGACACCTATGTTACCGACAAATCCTGAATAAAAAGTAGAACAGTACAGCTTTAAGATGCTTGCCCAAATGGCAGTTTGGACCAAAGACCACGTATAACACTGGAAGATGGCACATGACACACAGGAAGAGAGAGAGAAATGTGGACATAGAGTTGCAAATGCTGTTACTAAGGAAGTTCAGTTGGACACTTCTCCATTTCCATTTTAATAGACAGCTAAAACATGAGGAAGGCTATGAGGAATGCATCACTCTCATCGGCTTGGCAGCTGCTATAGTGAGCTATGCACAGCTAACAGCCCCGGCTTTAAGCGTTGCCACTGCCTTGAACACCAGCAGACTTTGATTAGATGAGAAGTAATTATGTTTGCCGACTATGGTAGCAACCACCATACCAAGCTCCCTTTGAAGTCCTTGAAGGACTAATATAGGGGTTTGTTTTAAGTTAGAGAGCTAGGCAGTGCAACGTATTGAGGAAGGTCAGTTGAGAAGAGCATCAAAAGTCACAAGCATCAGCAAAGACACCACATACTTAGAAAGCCAGGCAATGGGAAATCTCGATTTAGCAAAGGGGAGTCTTACCCACTGTGTGTTTCAGGATTTTCTTCTGGAAGTATTAAAGAAGGAAACATCTACAAAAACTTCTGAATTTGGACTAGTCCTCAGAACTACAAACCCAAAATCAGACTTCCACTTGGGAAGTTTTCAGAACTAGCTAACAGTCAGCAACCCCAGAATTACTCAAAAAATGGCATGATATGCCAGGTCACGTTCAACCTTCAAGGACTGGGGGGGGGGGGGGAAGAAAACTAAAAATGCAAAAATGCAACTAAAAAAAGACATTTCAGCATTAGTTGTTTTTGCTACCTAATTTATGCATCTAATGAATAAATAAGCCTGTCTTACTGGATGATACGGAGCACAAATAAAACCATATCAGATCCATGTACCGCAGCTAAATTAGCCATCACACAAATACTAGGAAAGAATAAAGAAAAATACCAAATCAACACAACACTGAGCATGTATGAGCAAATAAATTAATTTCTGAGGCTGTAACATAATTGTAAAATTAATCAAAGCTAAAATGTGCTGCACTGTTTACAACTGTTTTGATTAACAGGAATAATTACAGTAAAAGAAATGAGAATCCACAAGTAAGCTACAGAAACCTTTCTGGGAGTTTCTATCCTTATTCTCTTATTCCATTTATTACTAAGTTGAACTGAATAAATTGAAGCATTTTTCAAATGTTTCAGACAATTCCACTCCACATCAGAGCCACTGCATTTAGATAAATGGACAACCTTGACCAACAAAGTACTTTTGAGAAAGAACAGTGTACAAGGAGAAACTGTGCTGACTTCTCATACTGCTCTGCCAAAGTCCTTCAACCATCACCTGAGATGGAACATGCTGTTTCCAGGTCTAGTGTGCCCTTGGCCTCATTGAGACACTTTTATCAACTGTGGTAGTGCACCATGCAGGTACTTGCCTGTGAGATCTGGACTGAAGCTTAATTTATCGCCCAATTATCACTAAGCAACCACAAGATAGGAACAATCATTAGTCACTTCCACCTGGGACTGAGTTTTAACCAAAGCAATCTAATTGAAAGGCTTTACACCCTCTTTTATCAATCTTTTGATTCAGACAAACAAATAAAAATAGCTTTTTCTAAAAGCAGTCTAAACAAAATAAATAAAATCTTCCTACTGCAAATTATTGTTTAGAATGGCAGGATAATAGTTCTGAAATCAAACATTCTACACACAATTTTTTTTTCCTCCTCTAAGAAGATTACATCTTAGAAATCCTGGTCTAAAACCACGGTTTTCTTCTTTCTATAGACTAATTATCATTTTGAAATATTAGCACTTCGAAGAACTTATTTCACTCATCAGTTAAAAAGCAACACACAGTTTAATCAGCAGAAAAAAGTGAACAGACAGTAAAAGTTACTTCAAAAATATGGCAGTGCAATTATATAGCCAATTTTTAAAACTGCAAAGAGAATGAAGAAAACACATAAGAACTTCATAGAATCACAGAATGGTTTGGGTTGGAAGGGACCTTAAAGACCATCTAGTTCCAACCCCCCTGCCATGGGCAGGGACACCCTCCACTAGGTCAGGTTGCTCAAAAAACTTATAAAAAATGCTTGCAAAAGATGCCCATTGAGCCCAATGGTATGCCTAAAAACACAAGCCCTAATCTGACCAGCTGCCATACATCCTCAAGCCACTCTCTTCTCTCACTCCCCCACTCAACAGGACAGGCCAAGAAAATAACAATAAAAAAGGTGATGAGTCAACATAAGGACAGGGAGATCGTCTACCATTTTGCCATCACAGGCAAAACAGACTTGACTTAGGGAAAAGGAATGCAATTTTTTGACAACTAAAATAGGTTCTGACAGTGAGATGCAAAGATAAATTAAAACACCTTTCCTCCCACACTCCCTTCTTCTACACATTTTCCTTTAGGTAAATAGTTCTCCACTCTTTAGCATCCATTCTGCTGCAGTGCCTTGAGAAACATAACTAACTGGATCTCTCAGCACTCAGTTCAACGAACTACAGAAATCTTGTTGTCCCTTTGTTCTTCTCAAGACATTGCTAACATTTAAGTTATGTCACTGGACCTGGTCCTGGTTGATTTCTTAAATGAATATGGACAGAAAGAGTACACAATATACCATACAAGTTCTCATTATAGGGATACGTTAGTATTTTTCATTAATGGCCACACCACAAAAGACCACATCTACCTTTTTCAGAGCTGTACGTCATCATCAGCTCAACTTCTCACTCTTCTTCAGATAAAACACCCAGATCCTCCTGCTCCTCCACTGCTTCTGAATTGATATAACTCAACTAACTTTCATTGGTGTGTAATCTATCCTGACGTGCATTACGTTTCACAGTACACCGTTCTATTTCAAATTGTTTTTAGTGGCTTGAGAGCAGCCCTGAGGAGAAGAGATTGGGGGTACTGGTGGATGAAAAGCGGGACATGAGCCGGCAGTGTGTGCTGGCAGCCCCGAAAGCCAACCGTATCCTGGGCTGTATCCAGAGAAGTGTGGCCAGCAGGTCGAGGGAGGGGATTCTGCCCCTCTACTCTGCTCTTGTGAGACCCCACCTGGAGTGCTGCGTCCAGCTGTGGAGCCCTCAACATAAAAAGGATATAGACCAGTTGGAGAGAATTCAGAGGAGGGCCAGCGGATAAATTTGTGATCATATATCCACAAACTCCCCATCACCAATCCATCCAGAAAATTGGATTCACAACAAAATCTATGAGAATATCTATGAGAGCATCTCCCTCCTGTTGATCCAGTGACTACATAATGACACCCAGGCAAAAAGAAATAAAACATGTTGCCAAAACAACTTAAGCAGGCATTTGAAGGCACACCTTTCACATGCAGTATGGTGCCACCACTTTTGAACTTTATTTTTATTCTGCCTGAATAGCATATACCCTTTAAAACTTGCAGCATTCTCATTGCTGCTATTCCACCTGCTGTACTCCTAAACGGCCCCAGATCCCACACACAGAGCTGAGTTAGTTTCTCTGTTTTATTGCTCATATATCTGGCAGTATATCAAGACATTTAAGACAGAAACAGTGCTTTTTTGAGTTTCACAAAACTCGTTCTCTTGTCCCAACTTCATCCTCTGCTCCATTACATCATCACCATTCCTGGAACACCATTACAGAGGGAATGGGACAGTCGGCCAAGAACCTTTTGCTTATGAAATCAATTCAGAGAGACCAAACCTCACAGCCACTTCTAGCTAGAAAATTATGACAACTAATGGTTGCCCAGTAGATTGTTCACTACTTTCAACATTTTTTAAATGCATCAGATAATCATCTACATAAATGAGTGCACATCATAATTCAGTAAAACTTCTGTAGCTTTTCCTGTGAAATCCTCTTCCACATTAGTTTCTCCAATTTGACCACAGACTAACTTAGCATTAAATAAGCAAACCTTGGGTTTCTTCGTTAATATAAAGACTTTCAGATTATTTTTAGGAGGAAGGAAGTATTTAAAAAAAAAAAACCAAAACCAACCAACCAAAAGATGCCAAAAAAAACACACAAATTTCTCCTGAGGAAAAGGGCAGAAAAATCTACAGATAATTATGCTAGTCACATTGCTTAATAAGCTTGTGCAAGTAATTTGGATACTGTGGAGATGGAGACTGTCAAAGCACCTGATCAGAATAAAACAATATTAATTAAGCCTCATAATAGCCTGAAAGATAAGCAAGTGATAGGCCTCTAGAGATGGCACAAATTGACTTGTTCAATGTCACACCACCTCAGGGGAATGATAATTTCCAATGAACTAACCTACAGCTTTCAGGTGGGCTTCATGTGGGGGATACAAAAAAGTTCCATCTTCTGAAGGAGAGAGGAAAATACCTTTTGTTTCTTATTACTCATGTTGGTGAAACATCTTTACTGCCCTCTGGAGCATATTTCAGTAGTAAATATATGCATAAAATGAAAGATAATTGGCATGGATCCGAATTCAACTGTTTCAGTTAATTTTTCTGACTACTTCTAAACAAGCCCTCCACTTCCCAGGACAAACAGGAGATATGATTCACAGCTCCATGGCATTTACTGACCCAAAGCTTCAGTTTAAAAGGTAGGTCTCAACAACTACCCTAAATATAAATCTTAATACAGAATTTTGCTCTCTGTTGTTTCATTTGACATTGTGATTTCAGCTCTCCTCACCTCTAGGATTCTTTCTTGTTTGACCCCAACAAGAGTATCAGAGCCTTTCCTGCTTGACTTAAATAATGCTACTATATTCTTAAACTCAAAAAAAAAAACCCCAAAACAAAAACCCCACACCCAAAATCAATCAAAAAGCTCCTCCCTAAACCATTCCCACTTTCTCATGCATTTAATCTCTTCCTCCTTTAACACAGAGGGGTTTTATGGGAATAAACAGTATAATCAGTGTAAACTCCACTTTCTCCCACTGTTGACAACTCAAGTAATCCCTTCCTTGCCCACTCAAGGTCTCCACACTGAATCTCAGGATACAGTCTCATGTTACCCCATATCCAAAATAACTCCTGGTCCCCCAGTACTTACATTGTACCCAGCAAGCATATGTCCTTCAGGATATCAGGAGCGTAATCTGAATGAGGAGAAAGCTATCCAATTTTATGCCTGGGTGATGACACACTGACACACATCATGTCAGTGACTGTCACAGCTGGCAACAGCATGATTGTGAGATTTTATGCAAAGGAGGCTGCATGAGGGGTATCTTGGAGAGAAGAAGCGGGAACTTTTGTCAGCAGCCCAAAGTGACTCTGAATCAGCTCTGACAGCAAATCTCCTAAAATTCTCTGTGACTTGATCAAGTCTGAAGTCCAGCTTTTGGTTTCCCAGTACAAGACAGATGCTGAGTTACCGAGACAATCAGGATGACAAAGAACATGATGCGCTGGGAGAAACAGAGTTTGTTCAGCCTTCAGAAAGCTTTGGCAGGACCCTACTGCTGTCTGTGACTACCTAATGAGAAGGTGTAGATAAACCAGAGCCAAACTCTTCCAAGGGCTGAACAGTGGATGGACAAGATAGAAGAGATACAAGTTGAAACATGCAAAATTACAACTTAATATAGGGAAATTCTTCCTCACTTCAATCTCCTCTCTTTTTTTAAAAAAGAAAAAAAAACACCCAAAAAAAACCCCCCACAAACCAAACCCCATGAGGGTGGTCAAGCAGTATAATATGTTGTCTGCAGAAGCTCTAGAATCTTCATACTAGGGACACTGAAAGCTCAGCTGGACACAGCCCTCAGAATCATGCTCTCATTGAAACTGCTTTGAGCAAGGGGCTGGACTAGATGAACCCCACAAGTCTCCTCCAACTTACACGAGTCTGTGATTCTATTAAGGGCATCAACCTTTTTCAAATAATTACTCCAAAATATTCCTATAGCATCTTTCCTTGGGAAAAAAAGAGGACTAGAAATTGAATCTCAAAACTCAAAGAATTGCAATTTGCAGTAATATAGCATACTTCTTTTATTTTTTAGTAAGAACATATAACCATATTCAGGGAAATATTCTTTACATCCCCACCAAGAAGTGGCTGAATAAACAGCTTTAAGACACCATTAGTCAGCTGAGACATTTCAAGCAGCACGTGCCAATCCACAAACCACTGCCTCTCATAGCTGACCAAAAGAGTCTTGTCTCCTTGCATGACCAGGACTGCTGGATCTGTCCCTGACTGAATTCTGAACACAGCAAAGCACAGGCAAACCCACCCATTTGGGCAGATACTGCCAGCTACCACTAGCCAGATGTGAAAGATTCTCATTCCTGAACTAACGGGATCAACTTGAAAGGACTAGAAAACTGTAGCTTGCTGACAAAACTCTAAAGTGTAATACTGTCTCTGTAAAGAGAATCATAAAACAGTTTGGGTTGGAAGGAACTTTAAAGATCATCTAGTTCCAACCCCCCTGCCATGGACAGGGACACCTTCCACTAGACCAGGTTGCTCAAAGCCTCATCCAGCCTGGCCTTGAACACTTCCAGGGATGGGGCATCCACAGCTTCTCTGGGCAACCTGTTCCAGTGCCTCACCACCCTCTCCGGGAAGAACTTCTTCCTGATATCCAATCTAAACCTCCCTGCTTTCAATTTAAACCCGTTACCCCTTGTCCTGTCATTACAGGCCCTTGTAAAAAGTCCCCCCCAGCTTCCTTGTCAGCCCCTTCAGGTACTGGAAGGCTGCTATAATGTCTCCCTGGGGCCTTCTAATAGCAAATTTCTAATAGCAGGTTGTCTCTCAGCAACTGCATCTTAAAGCTCAGAGAGAGAGATAAGCCAGATATCATGGCATGCCAGTCATAAAAAGCCAAATCTCAGCTACCTGAAAGATAGCATGAGTTGTCAGCCAACAGCAACTAAATTCAGTAATTCAGGACCTGACTCAGGAATCATACTTTCCCGTTGTCCTTCTCCCATATAGCAATAATTCAGTTGAAAATAAAACAATGGTGTTTTCCAGCAATGCTGAGAAAGATGCACTTAAAAAAAAAAAAAGGACTAACCTCAATTTTTCCATTTACTGGAACCAATAATTCTGCATGCCTTAAGCTGCCATTTTGGTGTGATTTCAAGAGGCTACACCAACTTCAGTGTTTAAAATGTCTTTCTGTTATCACTACGGATAACACCTGAACCTAGAACTAAAGCTAACTGTTGCACTTAAAGCTATGGTACTCAGCTGTATCCAAAACTACCTTAAGTAAAAAAACAACCTACGACGAAACCAGAAAAACTACACAAAGACATCTGATTTGGAGTAAAGGGTCATGAACACAGTTGTACTATCTCCAATTGTTTACACCAGGAATTGGATTCTGAGTCACACACGGCGGCACACTCATCACATGGCTAAAGCAACTGCAGTCAAACCTCCAATCCACTTTGCCCATGGCAAAAAGTACTGTGAATAGCACATCCCTACAGTTTCTGGAACTGAATGTTAAGGAA
>NW_010233513.1:19504-20332 GCF_000690775.1 Eurypyga helias
TCAGAGGTCCCAACAAAAAGTCTGGAGGCTGCCCCACAAGCCATTCAGATGATGAGAACCAAAATGACTCAGCAAAAGCAGTCAGGCATAGGTGGTAACCGCTTCAGCCATCCTTTTCTAATTCTTAATTCAAATCTTAATTCTTTAATTCTAGACAACTTCATAGAATCACAGAACGGTTTGGGTTGGGAGGGACCTTAAAGACCATCTAGTTCCAACCCCCCTGCCATGGGCAGGGACACCTTCCACTAGACCAGGTTGCTCAAAGCCTCATCCAGCCTGGCCTTGAACACTTCCAGGGATGGGGCATCCACAGCTTCTCTGGGTTCCAGTGAAGTTGTCGATGCCCCACCTTCAGCTACCCAGTTCTAGTGCACCGCAGTATGCAAGTGGGGGCTGCTGGCCTTGCTAACAGCCACACAACAGAACGAGCAGGTGGCCATGCACACGGGAACGGCAGCAGCAACGCGGGGCCTCAGCTCCCCGCCCCCGCCCCCAGCTGCCGCTCCTTCCCTCGGACACCGGCTCCTCCCTCAGTCACAAGGCTGAGGCACAGCGAGGACGAGGATTTAAAAAACTTTTTTAGTTATCCATATGTTTTGGATGCGTGACCAAAAAACCCCAACAAAACGGTAAGGAACAGTTTTTGGTTTTTGTTCCACAAGCTGCCGGCCAGCCAAGGCAGCAGCACCGGGCCAGGCCACAGCACCGGGCCATGTCGCGGGGCGATCCTCCCGTGCTGACCGACGAGCGGGAGCGGCGGCGAGGCAGACGCTACTTACAGCCCTGGTCTCGTACAGCACCAGCTTCTGCACTGAGCTGATCATG
>NW_010233514.1:0-3978 GCF_000690775.1 Eurypyga helias
GAGTTAAACCACAACACATGCCAAATGTAAGCTTTTCACCTTTTAATGTGGTTCTTTTGGAGAGCTTAATAAAACCTCAAGCACTCGTTCAAATTAAAAGATTAATCCAGTGTGACTGGGAAGAATGAGACTGACAGCAAACTGATTTGTTTCAGAGGTGCCCATGTTAATCTCCACGTGCCCCATTTGGCCTGCCAGAACGCTTGCGGACCTGCCCCGAACCGTTCTGAGGGCTCCGAGGGCTGGTGCTGTTACATACACAAAGCACAGCTGTCGCGGTTACACGCTAGGTGCATGAATAGCCTTGGGATGAAGAAAAGTAGGTGTGAGCACAGTGACACAACTGAAGGACGGATGTGTGTCACATGACATGAACCACGTAGGGAAATGCACCCCATTACTCAGCAACATAGGTGGCTGGTGCGCAGCTTCTTGGGTGATGAGAGGCTGCAACACGCCGCTCTGGAGCATCTCCCAGAGAATTCCAGGTCTGGCAGCTTGCTTGTTCTGAACACTGCTGTCTTCTGAGGTCTTTAAAACCACGCTGCTTTATCTGCTATTTGTTTGCTCAAACATCCTCTGACTTTCATAGGTTCTGTTTCCTATTCCGATCACCTCACTGGGCGCTTGATGAAAACTGTGGAAAAGAGTCTGCTGTTTAAAGCAACCGTTGTATTCCACGTCTCTTGTATGCTTTGCCTGAAAAAATGAGTAGTAAATGCTCGGCCAGTGTCACGATTTTAAAAATGGGATTTTCAGTAAACTGTGGGTCCACAGTGCAGTTAATGCTTGGCTTTCTCTCTTCCATAGGCCGAACAACTGATGGAGCGACTGCAGACTGAAAATGCTGCCAGTTGAAAGCACTCTCGGCCTTCTGTCACTAGCCTGTTTGTTCTTTGTCTTTGAACTCGGATTTAAGGTTGCACAGTTTGATGTTGCCAATAATATACCAGGATAAAAAAAGCTTTAGTTCCTTATGAGGAAATAATATGCAGAATTTGTAGCTGACGACCTAATTGTCCCGTTTGGGTACTTCAGTCTCTGTACTTCTTTGACAATAAGGCGATGTATTTTCATTACCATTTTATATTTGTGTATGTCTACAGACATAATACACACAGACATATGCAGAGAACTTCTCCTAGTAAAAGGCAGGGTATAACAGCAGAATGTATTGCAACAAGTTGCTGCTAACAGCATGTATGTGGTACCAAAGGGAATATTTGCTGCGGAATCAAACTTTTATTTTAAAGATTAATTGTTGTGGGATTGCAAGTAACATTTAAGACATTTAAGTTTCCATCTGTATTTTATGATCTGTTACTCGTGCCTGGTTATTAGCAGGGACATTGCTGAAAGTACACTACTAACTTTCTGGTGCTAAAGCATTTTCATATATTGCCTGTCTTATCTGCCTGACAGTGACATAGTAAATGCTAATGCAATAGGTGCCCAAGGTGTGATAATGCTTTGTAACATACAGTGTAGTTTATGGGTAAGTGGTCGTATGTTGGACTTAAAGATTGTTTCCCTCTTATGTGCACAATATTTTAAATTAGTTATTGTAAGTTTACGAAGTACGTGAGGAGTTCAGAGGGACTGTTTTAATATCCCGCTCTTCTGCATGATGGTAGAAAAAGGAATCCAAATTTTTAGGTGGTTCCGATACAGCTCTCACGGGAAGTCCTTGGAGATTACTGATGCCTTGGCTGAATTTGATTTCTAAATGCAGTCAGAAGAGAAACGGGTGTTCCGTGCAGCGAGTTCGTGGCGGGCTTGCTTAATAACAATGTGTTTTGAGTTAGGGAGAGCAGGGATGCAGCCCCAAACTGGAGCATATCGGGTTGCTTAAGGAACGTGCTGAACGTTTGCCTTTGCTGTACAGCTCTAACCAGCACTGCTGGTGCTGTTTTTCCATGCCGTAGTAAGGCAGGCTGTTGGGGAAGTTAGAACGCCAGAGGGCACAGAGAGGATTGTCTTTGTTCAGGGGGTGCACCTCTTGGTGCCTCACCAACTGAGTGGCTGGTGCATTCAGATGCCGCTGAGGTGAAGATGCTCTCCTGCAGCTGCAAGCTTCACTGAACTTGGTCTTCTCAGTGTTTCCCACTGATCCAGCCCCTGTTGCCCTAGTGGTACAACGTAGCGTAACCTCCTTGCAGTAATGCTTCCGAAGGTTCGCGCCCTTCTGAAGAACAGCATTCTCTACCCAGAAGAGTTACACCTCTCTTTTCTGTAAGACCGTGTTCCTGGTGTTGTCGTAGTGAGCACTCACGTGTCACTCGTGGCCCTTCAGGGTTTTAGTCTGTAACATGAGGTGGGAAGGGTGTGAATTAAAGCCACTGAACTTTGCCTGTGTCAGTGCAATAGCTGAGGAGGTCTGAGCTGGCTCCTAGCGTTGTGAAATACCTGAATGTCAAGAGCTTTCAGGAGTTAATACTGTGTAGGTGTTCTGATTTGCACTTAATCTGTGTAAGTGTACTTAACTATCCCATGTCATATTTAAAGTACCAACATGAACTGTTGTCAAAAGGATTAATAAACAGAATAAGCGCTAACCTTGGAATGATCTTCCAGTGCGATGGAATAGTTGACCCTGGAGAGCCCTTTGCTTGCTCTTCAACCCAACCCCAGCGGGATGGAGGAGAGAATAGGAAGAGCAAAAATGAGAAAACTCATGGCCTGAGATAAAAGTGGTTTAATAAATGAAGGCAAGAGGAAGAAAAAACCCCAAGGTGTGCAAAGCAAAGGTAATCACTCATGACTTCCCACAGCAGGTCAGCTGTGGCTACTCCCTCCCCGCAAAAAAACCCACCCAAAAACCAACACAACCTTCTCCGCAGCATTTACTGCTGAGGATGACATTGGATATCATTACATGATGAGGATGACCAAAAATGTGGCACCTTATGGGCTGCTCTGAAGAAAATCATGTCCGTCCCAGGCAGACCCAGCTCGTTGTCAAATGGACACAGAGCCGCAGAGGTCAACTCCCCTAACTTACACTTGAGAAGGAGCCTGCTAACAACAGTAAGGCTGGAAAAGTGAAACCCAGGATACAATCCAGCTTCCAAACTTTTGCTGACGAGCAAGATGGGGAATTCAGCTTGTCACAGCAGCAGACAGGCCTCAAACCAGCTCTAACAACAGGGCATTAAGTGGAGCCACATTAATTGCGGAGATGATGAACACTCAGTATCTCATTAGTGGTTTTCAGCACAGAACTGTGTTCCATTTCCCTTCTGTACCAGTGACAAGCATTCTTGGACCCGGCAAATAATGTTTTTAATTAGGCAAAGAAATATTTTCTGAAAAGCCTACCCTAAGGCTTTGAATATGTTTTGGAATTACTGGCAAGCCCCTGGAAGAGGCAGTGGGCAGACCTCACTGACAATGTCACTCGCTTCTACAGCAGCGTTTCAGCATCATTTTAAAACTTCCAGAATTATCTGTAGAGCTTTCTAGTGAGCAGAGGTCAATAAAATACTCTGAGAGAGTAAACTCTGCAGCTCTTCCTCTCCAAGAGCCTAGAGAAGCAAAGGAAAGTTGCTTAGCCACTGCCCCTGGCTCTGTTCCTCTTTGATCCAGTGTGAGCCGTCCCAAGAGAAAAGCTGCTTTTTTGACGACGTGTTTCAGGAATGACAAAGCTTTATTTGTGCTCAGTTGTTTTACATAAACTCCCAACCTAATGCCAGCCCAGAGCTTTTGTGCTGAAGTGCCAACTGCCCCCTCTGGAAGGGCGAGACACATGTACAAGGGCACTTAAACATCAAATCAGAGAAGGTTTGTGTTTGAACCAAGGACAGCGTTTTCAACGTGATTAACAGCTCCTCAAGCTGTTCTGAAGCCTTCTTAAGTGTGAGTTGCAAATAAAAGCATAAAAACAGGAGCAAACCAGTGAAAATGGCATTTGAAAGTTGACAAACTTGGCAACAATCAAATGCTGCATGAAAGCTCGCTCACTCGCTGTAGTTTCAGACT
>NW_010233515.1:0-876 GCF_000690775.1 Eurypyga helias
GGCCCTCCCGGCGCGGAATAAACGCAGCTCCTTCCGTTTTGTACAAAACCGCCCCGTTTCACCCCGTTTCCTTCAGCCGCACCCGCTGGCGGGGGGGGAGGGGGGTTGCACCGGCCCCCCGGGCAAACGGACACATTTCGGAAGCATCTGCTGGACACGGGAAGTTACGCCCGAAATTTCAGCTCCCAAAACTTTCAGCTCCCAAAAATTTCAACTCCCAAAGCTTTCAACTCCCAAAAATTTCAGCTTCCAAAAATTCCAGTTCCCAAAACTTTCAGCTCCCAAAACTTTCAGCTCCCAAAACTTTCAGCTCCCAAAAATTTCAACTCCCAAAGATTTCAACTCCCAAAAATTTCAGCTCCAGAATTTTCACTCCGAAATATTTAACTCTAAAAAATTTCAAATCAGAAAAACTTCAACTCCCAAAAATTTTCCCTCTGAAAAAATTTAACTCTAAAAAATTTTACCCACGACAAATTTTCACTCCCAAAAGTTTTCACTCCCAAGTTTCGCTTTAAGTTCAAAAATTTCATTTTTCTGCTCCAAACCAGCGAATTCAGGTGGATTTTGAACTTGGGCTTCGAAGGGGCCGGCGAACGGCAACTTCCCGGGTTCCAAAAATCCCGGCTGACACCTGCGGGGCCGGGAGAGTTTTCCCTTCGGGAGAATGAAACCCCAACGGCCCCGATTTCCATGGAAAACCCATTTCAGACACCCCGAACTCCCGTTTCCCGTCGGAATTCCCAACTCCCCTTTCCCAATGCCGGGAGTTGGGGTGCAGCTCCGGCGGGGGATGGGGATGGGGATGCGCTTCCCGGGGGTCGGGGCCGCGGGACCCCAACGTCCCGCACGGAAACTCCACGGAATCTTCACCTT
>NW_010233516.1:0-19742 GCF_000690775.1 Eurypyga helias
GAGCGAGCTGCTGCATGGCAGGTCCTTAAACCTGCCGTTTCCATTTCACGTCTTAAATGTGCATGAAGGAATTAAACTGCACGAGTGAATAACAGCATTAGTTTCAATTAATTTTTATCCTGGCAACAATAAACTTTAGAAACAAAGCGCTTTTACATCCTTAATTAGTCTGGCTTCCCATCTGTAGACTTTTAAGTGCCTGCTCCTTGATTTAACTTTGTCCCTCCTTCAGAGCCGCCTCCTTTTTCATTCTTTTCCCTTTTTTCTTGTTATCCCTTCCAGACTGCTGCCTGTTTCTTTCCTGCAACCTTTCACCCCCCCTTGTCCCTATCTGTCTGCTCTGCTCTCTGCAGTTTATTCCTCCCGTATTTTCCCAACATCAACAGCAGTATTGGTTACCATGGCCCCGAGCTATGTGCAGAGGTGGGAAAGCTTCATCCGCCCAAAAGTTCTTACACTTTTGAAGTCTTTCTTTTAGCAGGATCTGAAATGTATCATCTAGAGTGTGTATTAAATGAACAGTATTCCTGAAGGCTTTAGAGCAAGAAAGGCAACACCCTGGAAAATTCTGCAGTCTTTCAGCATTCTCTGCCCTAGGGTTATAGCCCTGGGCACGGAGCTGAATGGAGCTCTTACAACTGCCTTCTGTTTACCTTTTATGGTTAAAATAACAGCTTAGCAAAGAAGCAACTTCATGGAGAAACGATTCAGTGAAATCATCTCAAGCTGTAGCAGCATAGCTAGTTTAATCACCCCTAGAGAGCTGAACAACTGTGAGCACAATGGGACACAAAATCATTTTGTGTGTAAATGAGCATGGCATTGTGATTATTTCACTTTGCATGGGCAAATAGTTTTTACAAGCAGTACTTATGCAGTTAGCTTAGAAAGGCAGAAAAAGATAAGCTGGCTCTGAAAGATCTTGGTGTGTAATGTTGGAAAAACTAAATATTCAGATAATTTGGGAATCGGGCTCTATTGATTTTGCCTTCAGCAGGTTCCTGTGTTACTTATTAGAGCAGGGTTATTGCCTGTGCCACTAGTTGGGATGCTGTATCCTGTTGTAGGCAACTAAAGAGCAAGGATTATTTTACATGGTTTAATAAATGAAGTTTGTTAGTGTTTCTGCGATATTTACCCTTAAGGTTTTAATTTTCACATCAGTATTAGAAAATATGTGCATAAAGACTTTCACTGGATAAATACGTTTAGGATTTTGCTTTGTGCATAAAATAAGTACATTACTCAGTGTGATGAATTTTAGCTGCATTTTACATTAAGAAGAGGAAGGAGTCATTAGAAATAGGGTTACGGTACCTTAAGAAATAGGGGGTATTTATTTTTTTTTTTGGAGCAGTAGGAGTGCTTTCAGTGCCCTTTATGTAGTGCTTAGCAATTATGCCCCTTGATAATTTGCTCATACGAAAATGATTGAATTCCACAAGTTTAATAAAAACGTTGGATTCCTTATTTAAGGCGAATCCTCTCCAACCAGGGGAAGAGCCTGTGTTCTAATTCCCCTTCTCCACCCCCTCCCCCAAAAAGCCAGTGGCACCCTCAATAAGTATGAAAAGCCATAAAAGTTTGAGAACTATTTTAGCTTTCCAATGATTTTCTATAATTAAGTGTTTTTTTCAACACATGCTCTGGCTGAGAGATGCCAAAAGCAGAGGATTGTTCAAAAGGTCCCTCCAGTGAATAGTATAAATTAAATATCTACTGTGTGAGTATGGCCTCACTGAGAATCTCAGACTCTTTACAGATCAAGGAATTTGCTGGTATACTAACATTAAACAAAATCCTAAGATAGCAGCAGTGTTTAAATATGCACAAATAGATTCAGATCACTTGATCTTTAGCTATCTGTGCATATTTTAAAACTGAAGTCTGTATTTCAAGACAAATGGTTACATGTAAGATGCGTTTACAGAGGACTGGAAGTCTTTGATTTCATTTGGAAATTGTAACAAGGGGTGCAGATAAGCCCTAATTAGTCTCTTGTTTTGTGAAACGGCGTGAGATTTATTTCTGAGGCAGCTCTGTACTGTGCGAGGTCTGTACCTTTATCATTAGTGATAATAGTTGGAGTCTGAACAAAGACAGGGTTGACATTCAGCCTGGATCTCCTGACCCTTTCATTTAAGTGAAGGAGAGTGAACATGAGTTTACAGTGCTCTTTGGTAAGAAAAAACAACCCCCACCCTTGTGTTGGCAGACAGATGAGGCACCCACAGATTAGTAAACACGTTGCTAAAATACTGTACGTACTTACACATTAACTTGTTTTTAAAAGTTGGTTCTTTTATTTATGCTATATGACATATTTACTGAAGATTGCCCACAACAGGCTCTTGTGGGAAACAAGAAAGCAACGTCTTCAGTCATGAAAGGATTCAGTCACTTTCCTTGAAGGTGGTGCTGTAGTAAAAATGTTAATGCCCAATTTCGCATCGGCTGACACAGAAGTCCTAGGACAGAGTTGGTATTTGCTTCGCGTTCGGTGCAGATGTCCGTCCAGCCTCCGAAGAGAAAAGGATGTGGATTCATAATGGGGTGATGTATTTCTGTGCTGTGTAGATGCAGGAAATTCTTAGGAGCTAACCGAGATGAAACGCAGTAAATGGAGATGTTGCGATGACTTTGGGAAGCTATCCAGATGTACTGAGATTCTTCAATCCCTTTCTATATAGATCAGTTGCGGTTTTTTCTTTTACAAAAATTGGTGCTGATTGTGTGTTCCTCGAGTGTCGTAGCCAGGCATCTTGTGCAAAATGCATACTGCTAAGAGAAAGGCGAGAGCAGCTTGAGATTTCTAAGAAACATTGTCAAAGTAATGTGGGAGAAATGGGAATTCACTTTGCGATGCTGCATGTGAAGTGTTTGTCAGATGTAAGGAAGAGCTGGATGCTTGGTAGCATGCTTGCAGAACAAAATACCAAGAAAATTAGATTATATTCAGAAATGTCTCCAACTATAATGTTTTGCATATGTTGCTTTACCCATAAGGGGGAGAATGGATGGACATTTTCTTAAACTTTCATAAGAGGGTTTTTTTCTGTTTGGCATGTATGCTGTCTATACCAATTGAACTGAAGTCAGCGCTGAGACACCCGTTTTGAGCAGAATAGGCTGTGCTTTTCTTACAGAAGAGAACTGAGGAATTTTCTTTTGCTATGGTTGTCCTGTTCATTTTTAAGACATTTCAGTGTTTTTCGCATTGTACGTCAGCTGGAGATTTTTGGACTCAATTCAGAAATTTCACTCATTTTCAAATGTTTGTAGGGCAGTAAACATTAGATGGATTGTTGAATTTGTAATTTCGCATGCCAGATTGGACAGTAGTTTCTAACGCGTCTTGTCATGAAAGCATGGGTCAGTTTATGTATCTTCCTGTTCTTACTGCTTCCAGGTATTAATTTCCTTCCGTTTGAAAGCTTATTAGTTCTTTATGTCTAACATTAAGACTTAACTGAAAATTATCCATTTATTTTACAGTTATTGAAAATAAACCAGAAAATTGATCTTAGTTTGATGTGAAATTTAGTACATGTATAAACTAAATGCCTTAGGTACCGAGGAAGTCACTAATTTAGAGGTGTCTCTTTCCTGAGACAAACTTGCAAAAACCCCTGAATCCCAATTCACAAATTGGTTATTCGTTTGTCAGGGGATATTTCACATCTAACACATAAGCCCGCGACCTTTAATTAGAATTTTGCAGTTTGTTTTATGCCCCTTGAGGCTGACACCTTGAAAAATTTTTTTCTTGATTTCTTATTGCTAATAAGCATCTTTCTCTTCCCCTCTGGTACTTTGAAGAAAATGATGCAAATACACTTAATTACAGTGGTGGCAATAATTTGTTAGCTGAATATGTGATCAGGCAGATGCAGAAATGATCTGATTAGATCTGTGATCACACTGGAAAAAAGGTAGCACACTGCTACATTTAAGAGAAACTGTTCTTTTTTGCCTTCCCTTTGCAGGAGGGAAGAAGCATGTCCCGCCTGTCTCTAACACGGTCCCCCGTTTCTCCTCTGGCTGCTCAAGGAATTCCTCTCCCAGCTCAACTCACCAAGTCGAACGCTCCCGTGCACATCGATGTAGGAGGCCACATGTACACCAGCAGCCTGGCTACCTTGACAAAGTACCCAGACTCCAGGTAAGACCTTGGCGTTTCCAGGCTCGCTGCCTGTTTCTCTTCATTGCGTGGAAAGATGCATGTACCTGTGAGGAATATTGCGGTGCGAAATACGATTTATTATCTATTCACCAGTTATGAATAATTCACTTTCCGATTTATACCGTAACTTCACTGGGGTTCTACAGAAAAAAAGCCTGTGAAATTTATGTATTATTTAGAGAGTCTATTCATTTTCTCTCTCAACGCCTTCTGTGCTCTGCCGATGCGTTTGAAGCACCTGTTGGTGCGCTGCCCTAGATTATTTCCAACTCTACCAAGCAACTTCTTTCCTTCCGATTTAGGGGAAAAAAAATCCTTTTTTTTTTTTTTTTTATTCCCTTAAGAAAACAGAACAGCTGTGTTACGCTGGGACTCATGGATGCTTTTTTCGGCCAGCCAAAATCCTCGCATCAGTGGCAGGCGTGTGCCTCGGTGGCAGCGGTCGTTTCCTTAGGGCAGTGGTTGGCCGACCCGCTCCGGCTGCTTGCAGCTGCAGACGGGTTGAATCTTTGCATGCTGAAAGGTAGCTGATTTGTGTCAGACAGGTTGGTGACATGTCTGACAAGATTTATTTAGATCTGGCCAGTATTACCACAGAGCGGGCCACAGAGATGTCCAGTGATGAATAGATGTGGCACGAGAGTATATTTGTGTGTACAACGGTCTCTTTGTGATTTGCCCGGCTCCCAGTCCCGCAGCACCGCAAAGGATGGGGACCCTGGGCAGCATCAGTCCTGTGACGGTAGCGTGGAAGGGACCGCTGTTTTAAGGGTTAAAGCATATTCATTGGAGTACTATGTTAAAATATACCTGATTTTGATTTCCAGTTATGATCACTAAAACAATTCAGCTTTCTGTCATTCATGCTGCTTATTTTTCAGAAGGGTAAGTGCCTCGTACATAACCAAGAAAAGGTGTGGGTGTGCAGTGTCAGGGTGCCCAGCAGACTGGTTAAAGGAGGCACTACTGACTCAAGCAAACCAGAGCCCAGGTCAGCAGGTTTGGTTGCCAGAGGTCTTGCTACCCGCATGACCAGTATTTCTGTAAGGGAGAGATTGGGGTTTTTTGGTATGGCAATCAGTGAAAAGCTCTAGTTTCATTTTAAGATTTTTTCCTTTAAAATAACTGGGGATTTTTGCATGGATTTGGCAGGTTCCCAAGCAATAAATGACATTTATGGAGACACCTTGAAATGCCTCTGATGTCATAAAGCATATGGCTGTGATTTCATTCCAGGGAGAGGGAGCTGCTGAAATTCTCTGTGGAAAATGAACAATTATTAAAATACCTATATTTTATGGCTAGGCCAAAATAATATGTTTTTTTTCTGGTCAGTGTCTGTTTAATAATATCTGTGTGGTACTACTTTAATCACAGAGAAGAAATGTCTTCAGTGGGGAGAGATTTATAACAGAAGCAGCCAAACGCTTCATAGTATAAAAAAATACAGAGGAGATTCAGCAGTTGCAATGGAGTAGCACATCTGTTCCCACATTTTAAAATATTGCTGCTGACACAATTTTTAAAATATGGCCCATATCAGACTTACTTAATAAAAACTTCAGTTATGGAACCTTTTCGAGAATATACTTAAATTCACAGATTTTATTTAGAGAGAACTGAGTACTGATCTAAACGCTTTTTTTTCCTGCTTGCTAAAGAACAAAAGTGTATTTCTTTCTGTACTTGGTTTAAACTAAAAGTACAAAACTGACTGACCAGAGCTCACGTGCTGCCTGATGTTTTGCTGTGGATTGTCTTACATTTGTATTGCTTTGTTATCTCGGAAGGCTTGGATGCTTTTTCAGCTGCTGAAACTTTAGTTCTCACTGGAGTAACAGCTTACAGGACTAGATCTGTAAATCACAAAGATTAAGTAGTAACCACATATATTTTTCCGGCAAAAGCTAACCCTTCCCCAGCATCGCAAGTAGGACGTATTGCTCCATGTATTATGAAGCTGGATGGAGGGTATACCTTAATTTATTTGGTTTTAATTTCGTTTTGCTGCAGCGCTGCGTAGTAGATGCGGTGGGTTACTGAGTCTGGCCTGCCCTCATTCCTCGCTAAGGCAAAGTACCTGCAGTTATTTCAGCGGGGTTGCTCGGATGGTGCTACTCTGTCCTGGTGTCTATCTTCCATAAGGCCCAGACTGTCTTTGCAGTGGTCTGGCTGGGAGAGGAATCCAGGGTCTCTTACAGGTGCAGGAGGAAGGAGATAGCTTTTCTGAGCGAGGCATCTGGAAATAATGCCAGAGCACTGTCAGCTTATGCTCAGGAGCAATGTGCATGGCCACATACAGAGGCATGGCCATACTCCTCCACATGCAGAGCTTTCTGGGTTATTTTGGACAGTATATTAAACTCTTGGTGTAGGCATGAGCTTAAAAGCTTCGAATCTAAGAAATCAAACACATTCGTACATTGTATTTCAGCAAAAGATGTAAGCATATGCTGAAACATTTTGCTAAATCTTAGCTCCAGTCACATAAAATACAGTTTGCGCTCACTAAAATTGAAAGCTGTGGGAATAAACTTGCTGTTTATTTGCGTTACAACCTCTATTTCTTTCTCTGTAGTCCAGAATCCTAAGTGGGATTTTAGCCTGTAGTATATACCGTACGTGTAAGTTCAAGGACACACACAGACTGTAAGCATGTGTCTGAATACAGTCTGGGTACGTGTACACACGGACATCACATGCTGATGGGAAACAGAGTAGAAATAATCGTCAAATCGTGTTCATCCTTCCATAGTACTTTGAGGAGGCCCAATCCTGTTAGGTCCTGAACAAACTCAGTTCACGTTGACTTCAGTGGGAGGGAAGAGCTCTCGGCAGCTTGCAAGATCAGGCCCAGCAGGAGCAAGTATAGGTATGACCAGTTCCTGCCTATACCTGCTCTCCAGTCACCCCTCTGGTATGACATAAATTACACCTGACAGCAGGCAGCGTGATACATTTTTTATTGTAATTTGTTAGGATTGACTGTGCTGAGCTCACTCACCTCACTCTGCTTGGCTGTTCCCAGGTTAGGTGGTTGGCTGTAATTTGGGGAGACAAAGGACCCGATTCTGGAAGGCTTACTTATGTGAGTGCGTGGCTGGTGATGCGAACTTGGAGGCCAAGTCTTGCATGTCACTGATCCAGCGTTGTTTCAGAGCAATTCTGACAGTGTCTTTGATGTTGTTTCTATTAGTGCAGCTGCCATGAAAAGAGCATTTGTCCACTGATTAAATTTGCATAAGTAAAGGGTGCTAGATTAGGCATTCAAGGGAATAGACGCCCTCTTTCCAGTAAATTTTTATGTTCTCTGATCTGAGAAAACTTGAGCAGTGCACAACTGCTGTGACGAAGGAGAAGAGGGTTAAACAGCCACTGTTGGAGATGGTCTCGAAACCACTCATGCTCACCTTACACTCTATTGCCACACGCTGTTCCAGCTGGCTTTTTGAATGAAACACCATAACACCATACAAGAAAAAAAGCTGGCCTTTCAGAGGGTGACAGGCAAGGGAGATGAGAAACATAAAAAAGAAATTGCTATCAACAACAGCATAATGATGGCAGTCACGGAAATTACCTCAGAAACAATATTATTAATCCCTCTTCCTATAGCTGCTTGAGGCCGCTTTCTGTGCATACCCAAAATTGCCATTGAAGTTAACAAGCTTTGGAAATAACAGTGAGGCCAATGTTGTCTTACCTGGATCTGAGACTCAATTTCAGTAGTTTATTTTCAGCAAGTTCTCCCACCAAAACTCCCAACTCTGGTAGTTGTGAGTTACAGGTGGAAAGAAAAAAACAAAGCAGTTGAATTCAGTTCATGATTTTCACTATCAACATCTTATTTCTAAAGTAACTGGCTAAGTAGACAAATTATTTGTCTTTGAGAGCATTTCCTCTGGAAATTCCATTCATGTTTTCACCTACATGACCTCTAAGGCCGCCCCTTCGCACATTGACACTTGAGTGCGGATTTATATGACAGATTGTAAAGGCTGCAAAAGCTCTAGCACATCCATAACATGAGTTGCAAATTGTATTTATCCAAGGGAGTGTGAGAGTTCTTACATTTAAAAAACAAACTCGCACTCGAAGTCCAGGCAGTCAGGAATACCCAAAGACATTGCCAGATCCTCCAGTCTTAGTCCTACAGAACTCAGTGGCAGACATCTCATTGACTTCCAAGTGGAAAAGAAGTTCCAAATCCCTGTATACTGCAGGAAGCCCAGCTTCTCCATTTCACTGGAAATTTTGATACCTCTTTGAATTTCTGTTAGAAAGCAGAACAAGGTTTTTCATCAGAAGCCTGTCCTTTTCACAGCCCTGAAGAGTGTTTTTCACTCAGTTGCTGTGAGCTCTTTGTGAGTTCTGCTGTAAGAGGTAAATGTATCTACCTTTCACTCTTGGTTAATTAGTATTTGCTGTATAACCCTCTATTAAAGATAAGTATATTCTTCTGTTTGAAATGTATTTACGAAAGCTCACGCTGTCCGTGGCACCACACATGTGACAAAAGCGAGCAGGAAGAATTTTAGTTGAAGCAGCGACGTCTAGGTGGGAATGGTGTGGGGGCACAGACCCCAGGGAGCCTGGGGTCAGTTTTTCATGTGCTGCGTTAGGGACCTCTCTGCTCCCAGCCTTCCCTCTTCAGAAAACAGACCTTTTCAGCCCGGTGGCCTGCTGAGCCAGTGCTAACAGTGCACAGCCTGATCTCAGCTTTTGGGGCACCTGCGCTTTACCACCCCCTTCTCTGGAGGCTCTGTCCTCCAACGAACACCAGCACAGGCTTTATGAAGTGTTTCAGAAACTGATGACGTGACTGTAGCTGTTACAGGACGTAGTAGAGTTTTCCAGGCATATCTCTGCCTCACTTTCCTCTCAGCCCATGGACATATTTGGCAATTTACACACGAGTCCCTTGCAAGCACGTGTGTTCTCCACTGAACGTTTCTTGTCAGAACAAAATGTCATTTCTTACAGCCCCACCTTCAGACAAGCTCTCTTGCCAAGCATGATTCTAGCTACTCTGTAAGTATCTGTGGGATTTAATTCCCCTAAACTTTTACTCCAGCACCTCCATCTCTGGTTTCTGGAGCTCAGCACTGGCACCTGAGTCTTCCGCTTCTCCCCCCTTTTCTTCAGCCACACAGGGCTGGGCTGAGTTCAGGGGAGTGCTGTTCTCCGGATTGTAGGGCCCTCTGTTGTCCATGATTGCTGACACCGTGTAGCCAGATAGAGTGGTTTCCTAAACGCAATCTGCTGCCAAGAGATTTTCCACATCATCCTTTACACTAAGGGCTCTGTACTGGGCCCTGCTCTGCGCTTCTGGGGAGGGAGCAGAGAAATTCTTAATTCAGGTATGTTTAGGGTGTATTATTCTCCAGACTTAGAACATCTGTGAGAACATCTCACATTTCTTGCTCAGGTAGAATCAGTCCAGTGTCACTCCTGTAACAAATTGCTTATTTCCCATCAAATATGTGTTATTGTTAATGCCTGAAAACAATGTCCAACTAGCAAATTTCATTGCTTACCCCATACTGTCAGTTGTGGTGTAAATCAGTCCTTAAACAAGGCCTGTACTCTGGACAGGTTAAGTGGAACGAAGACCAGACTTGTTCCTAACCAGAGATTCTTGGTGGCTGCGAAAGCACAGCACATGGGAGGGCAGGATCCTGGTCTGGGGCAGAAGTGGTGCCGGCTCTCCTGGGCCAGCACAGCCTCCTGCCAGCCTCGTGTCGCAGCAGTCCTGCATCACCGGGGCATCAGTCCGGCCTGACTTAGGTGCCTCCCAAACCTCTCCAAGCCACTGCCATTCCACGCTGCTCACCCACCCCACCTCTGTATTCCTTCAATCCCTCTCTCATCCCTGCACACCCGCTAAAAGACACTGTTTTAAGCACAGTGAAGGATGTAGGCAAGCATGCTGCCTTGACACGTTTCACCCGTCGTGAGGCACCACTTTTGGTGCTGGTGCCCTGTCTGTGGGGTGACATCGGGCTCTGACGCTTGTGGGCTGTGAACTGTTGTAGTTACCCAAAAGGCAGGGAGTTTCTGTGGGAGCCGGCAGCACGAATTCAGGCAAAGCGCTACAAAACGCACCTGCATGGATGGGAGCTGCGGCACAGAGCTCATTCATTTTAATAGGTATTGTGAACTTAAACCGTACACAGACTTGAAAGGAAAACACCTGAAGAGGCAGGAGGGAGTGTTTTTCCTGCGTGGTACAAATGCTCAGAGATGCAGGTTAGGGGGACCGTAAGCGCTGCGCACACGTAGCGGCACTGCAAGAGGGGCGAGCCTGCCAGGGCTCCCCGGGGCTGTGCCATTGTTTAAGGTGATCAGGTGGTGCTGCAGATGAGAACAAGGAAAGGAGCTGAAAACCAGAGGGTTTGGTCATATGCAGTGCCTTTTCTGAGCAAACGTAAGGATTTTCATGGGGGTTAAAATAATTTTCGGGTTTTCTTATTCGGTCGTTGACTGAGCAAATCTCTCTATGGTTTCCAAGGGAATTTTGACCTTGCATGAAAAAAACCTTTAAAAAGTACCTTTCCCCTTCCCATCCCCTGTTCCCCCCAAGTCTGCCTGTGGATGTTGCACTTCCCAGAGCGGGAGCTGGAGCGGGCGAAGGAACCCTCATTGCAGGCTGCTGATTCGGATGGTGTAAAGTGAACCAGGCTGTCCCCACCCGCCAAGCCAAGCGTTGCTGTTCCCGATGGGGGCTGCGTGGCTGCGGGCACAGAATTCCGTGCAGCGCCTCGATAAGCTCTGGGAAAGGTGTGAAGCATTAGTTCTGTGGGCAGACGTGCGTTGCTGCTGGGACGCATCCAGCACAGCTCCCAGGCAGAGCGCGGTGGGTGGAGGTGAGGAACCGTTTCCTCTTCCAGGCGGATGGGCCGGAGCCGCTGCAGCAGGAGTTGCACCAGTGCCGGGCTAGGAGCACCAGAGGAGGGGTGCACAGCTTGGCCCCTATGGAAAATAAAAATAATCTATAACAGGGATGTAATTACAGCTGGGAATGATGGTGTTAGATGCTCTGTCTCTAGCTTTCACTAATGGGAAAAAATCCTGGATTCAGGGTCTGGCAGAGCCTGTGGAAATACACTGTGATAGCAAATCTCCTTGCGTCACCCAGGGCTGTTATTGCACAGCTGGAGCAGTAGCTTTGGTGGTATTGGAAAATAGTCCCTGTAACCCTGACCCTTCAGTCCAGTGACTTGGGGAGACGGGAGGGAAGGAATTTATATGGAAACTGATTCTTCAGATCTGCCTGTGTCCACCTCTCCAGGATCCCCTACTAACTGGCATGTAGGGAGCCACAGCAGAGCCGAGCTGTCTGCTGTGATAAAGGTGTTTACTCCTTACTGGACTTCTTCCGGGCAGCAGGGACGCTGCCCGGGGACTGCCCGCAGGCTCTGGAGAGGAAAGCAGAGTTCACCCTTTGGGAGTGCAAATCTTACTGTAATTGGGTGCTGAGATTGGGCCCTGTCAATGAGTTAATTATTCGTGCGTTACTTGGAATATTTGATGAAACATGCAAGAGAGTACTGCCTAGCTAGTCTCCGATGAACCCTGTTTTGGAAATTACTGTTTCTCTGTGTACATTTACAGCCTGGGTTGTGTGGAGTTGTAGGCATAAATGGGTATTGCAGCACCTAGGAAGGTGCAGACCGAGCTAGTCACAGTGAAGATAACAAATCACACTTGTCTGACTTGCAGAAATAAAATTATGGCTGGGGTGTTATGCATGGCATGGGCTGTTCAAAAAACCTGCTTTTGAGAAAGTTGCATATTCCTATCCAGATACTAGGTGATTCAGCTCAGCTAGACGAAAGGAAGAACAGGCATCTCCGTGCAGCTCATGCAGCCTGGCTGTGGTCAGGAGGGATGTCACTTACAGCCTCTGAGAGGGTCCAGAAGATGAACGCTGAACAGTGTCTCCAGTACCTCCAGTGCAAAACCCAGCTGACCCTGTCCCCTGTCTCATCTTCTGCTCTCCCCGTTCTTCTGCAGTGATAACATGACTGCAGCTGGGTTAGCACGTTAGTAATTCCCACCCTTCCTGCTTACAACAGGTTGAAAACTAGTCTGGTTTAGTAAAACTCACAAAGAGAAGCCAGCAGGCAAGGAGACCAAATACTCATCTTTTGGTTTTGGTTTTTTTTTTGGTTTAGCACTGTATTTATGGCAGTTTCTGAGGTTAGTTGGGTTGGTCAAGTACTTTGTAATTTCTTTCATGGCTACTTTTGCTTACCACTCACCTGACAGGGCACTTCGGTGCCAGCAGCACAATTTAAGTATTTTTCAGCAGTCATTTTCAGGGCAGTAGCATGAAAAGCACCAGCAGCACATTCTGAGAAACCACTCCCACATGGTGCTGTGGGAGCAACCTGTCTCCTCCTTTATGTGCTAGTGGAGGCGGATGAGCGTGGTGGGAAGTACTGAACCTGTGCTCAGGTTCATGGGTGTAGCAGCTTTACACTTCAAGCAAAGGGGAATCTCCTTTATTGATTGCTTCTTCATGTGCTGCACATCCAGCGCCCGCATTGCATGGAGAGGAGTTATGTAAAGATGCGGATTCGGTAGCTTTGTACTGGAAATCGTGTCCTGAGGTCACAGCTAACCACCGTAACAGCGGAGCAGACGAGGCGTTACCTCTTCATGTCTGGTCTTTGAATACACTCGTGTTTGTCTTCTGATTTATAAAGACCCTGCGATGGCAAGTAGACCTGGGCTGCTTAGGGGGATATTTCATGAGCTACTTAGGAGGTTTATAAAACAGACTCCCTAGATTATGAAGCAAGGGGTTATCTGTTTTGTAAGGAACATGTTATGAAATGAATTTGTCTCTAGGCCTAACTTAATTATTTTAATGATCCCACTGGTGGTTGTCGTAGGTGTCGTTCTGTGTATATATTGTGACCTACATGCTTGCGATCATTTATGAAATCTAAGATTTAAAAATACATTGGACCTTATTAATTCCTCGCCTACTTCCCCTGAAATAAATGGAGGTGGTTTGGATATTGGTACGTTGGGCCAAATCTCTCTTCCAGTGAAGTCAATGGGAGTTTTACCAGAAGCTTAAGTGGAAACAAAATAAGCCCCACTCTTCTGGAATACTGCCCTAATGATAAAGCCGGCCAAAGTAATCACCACCGTGACCCTGTTGACCTCTGTGGAGTTACACCAAGGATTTATAGGGACGTGATGTGTTGAGCAGAGCTACAGGAACTCGTACATTGTATTAAGATGGTTCTGCTGGGCATCTTCAGTATTCGGTGTCAGACACATCCGAAGGTGTAAAACCAACAGGCAAATGAAGGCAAAGCATTGTGCTCTTAGGGGCACTTGCATGTGCTTTTCCTGATCAGGTGGCCTTCCCAAAGGGATGACTTCACTGGTTTTGAGGGAGTTACTCCAAGTTTGTACCTGTATAACTGAAATCAGAATGAATCTGTTCGTAGGTTAATAAAATCTTTAAGAACAATGTGCCTATTTAGACAGAAGAAGTAGGCAGGCATGCAAACACAGGGTTCATGTGTGAAAGCAGAAGGGAGGCTACGTCTCTCGAGAACAGTGATAAGATGGTGTGGTGGATGCCAGGCTGCAGCTGCCACAGTCCTGCCCCATGCTGCTGCTAGCCACAGCGACTTTGCCAAGCTTCTCTGTGACGTGAAGTGTAATGAATTGGTGAGCATGCCTAGTCCTTGCAGCACATCAGCTTGTTCCCTTGTGTTGTACTGACATTAAATGCATAATCTGGTGACTGAAACAGGTAAATATTGTCAGTCGGTCTCATTCCTGGTATAACTCCACTGATACAGTTACGCCAGGTTGGTGGCTCTCCTAACCCAGTTTGATAGCTGGGAGAAGCTACAGAGCTGGAATTAAACTCCAGAGTTATAAACTCCTGTCTCCGTGCTCTGTCCACCAAACTGCCTACTCCTTCACCTCATCTGTGATTAGCTTGTACTTTAACCTTTTGCTGGTTAAAAGAAAAATGACACCTGTAAACTTTGCAGAGGGGTCTTTTTTGTTTTGTTTCGCCTTTACCTATTTTGCTCTCACCTGACACTCTGCCAGGCAGGATAGCTATTTGCTTCGCATGCGTGCACGATGGCATTCCCTGTTGCTGCAGGCCCTGCCTGGCAGAGCTGGGCAGCGGGGCAGGTAGGCTGAGCAGAGGTATGCCGGTGTTCGTCTGTACTGTGCTGATTTCAATCTGCTGTAGTATGATGTGTGTTCAAAGGCTAAAATTGCTGCTTTTTCATCTGCTGAGGACCACATAAAGCAAAACCTGAAAGGAGTCCTGCCTGTGGATGCTGGGAAGCTATTATGCAGTGTTTGCACCGTTACTGTTGGTCAGACTCAGAAGGGATCAGTTGGCAAGCATTGGAAACTGAGATTTGCACCATAAAGATGAAACCCTGAAGGAATCCCAGTCCAAAGGGCAGGCTCCCGTTACGCCTCTCTCCTAATGGAGTGCAGATGCTACCAGTGCTGCAGGTAATCCGTTTAGATCTGGTAGAAGCTTTTGCAGCAGCAAACCTCTCTCTTGAGAAAGCGGACAATGAGAACCAGGGGCTCTTTTTAACCTCTTTGGTGTCATACTGTGTTGTGCCAACACATTGTACCAGTACAATTTACACCGAAGGCTGCAGCTTTGGCATTTGAGGAATGTGGTGTGCCTTCCAGGAGACCGCTGCCTAAATTCCACCGTTGCAGAAATTATATACAATTTCATGGACAAATTTGGCCAGTGGAACTCCATGGGAACCAGTAGATGACAATAGTGGAACTGGGTCCTCTGCTTGAGCTGGGGTTTTCTGGGAGGGAATGAGGGCTGAATTCAGGCCAGTAGTACTTAACACTGCTGTTGAATGAGTGAAAAAATTCAATGACCTCTTTTTAATCTTAGGGGGGGGAGGGTGGGGAAATCACGCATGGATTTGTAACCAGTTCCAAACGTATTTCCTTTTCTGTTCACATCCAGTTATATTCTGTTTGCAGATGCGAGGGTTAAAGCGGGGGGCCTGCTTCTGCTTTCAATTAAATCAAAGGATGTTTTGGCCTTGACTTCATTGGGACCAGAATCAAACCCATGGCCATAGTATTGTATTTAAGGATGAATTTCTTGCAGTCATATAAAAAAGCCAGGTTCAGCTTTCAGTATCTCATCAGAATCCAACTGTTCACAGCTTTCTTATTATTTTAGTTTTTGCCAAGCTTAATCCTGTAGGGCAAGTGTCCTCTGGGCAGCAGGTGTATTGTTGTCTCCTTCCCAGGCGCAGGTTCCCTCCCTTAGCCCCTAGACAGGGGCTCCCCCTTTTTTTTTTTTTTTTTTAAAATGGCTGCGGAGCCGGGCTTTTCCCAGGGACTGCCAGCGGGTCACTTCCTCTGTCCCTGCTCTTGTCTGGCTGCGGTAACAAAACACCTACTGGAAATTCCTCTTCACTTCTGCCAACACCTCCGGCCCACCAGCAAAACTATTACACAAGCCTTCCTACTTGGTGTAGATACAAGGGCTGTGGTGCTGTTCTCCCTTCAGAATAGCTTTTTAACAAATCACTCTTGATGTGTTGATTTTCTTTAAGTGAACAGCCAGGAAAAATATGTTTGGTGCAGCTTAAACAGGAGTGTCATTCATGGATCATTTAAAGTGTGCTAACAAAAATACGGATAGGGAGAACTGGATGCAACTTCCCAATCACATACGTGCTTGGAGTGAATTGCAACCCGTTACAGTTGTAACCGCCCGTAACTCCCCGCAGTGGCTCCGGGACAGTAAGCGCCGGTGTCAGCCGCACCGGAGGGGTACAGTGGTGTAATTGCAGCAGTGTCACATGCTGGGGCTGGGTGAAATTGGTGTAGTTTCCTCACTGCAGGACAGAAGGATGGGCTGCAGGAAAAGCGAATAGAAGGATAATGTAAGATAAGCCGTTCTGTTCCATATTATCATTCTCGGCAGCAGAGAGCTTTACCAGTTTAGCGAATCGACATAGCAAGTGCCCAAGCAGTGAGGGCAGTTTCTTTCAAGCAGAAAGGTGTTTATCCCTACCCAGAGAGGGGTGTCATTCCTGGAGAGTGTCCTGATGCAGCAGAAGCAGGCGTGGGCTCTGAGGGTCGCCTGCTGTTCCTGCTCATCCCAGGCAGGGCAGTGCTGCAGGGTCCTGGGCAGGCCGTGACTGGGAGCTTCTTCCTGCAGAGCTGGAAACAAAGGAATTGTAGGAAAAAGCTGCTCAGCTTTTGTATGTCTGACATCAGAAGTAAAGGGCTGTGCCTCACGCAGATTAAATAATCTCACTGTTTGCATGAGCAGCAGGTACCAGAGTGAAGGTGTTAGCTGTCACGATGTACGCTGTGTGAGGTTGTGCAGTACCTGTCCCTCGCTCCTGCTGCGTATGAGACGTACCGGTTTCACAGCACCCACACATGCGAAGGATGCCAAGGGCCAGACTTGCACCCTGAAATGTAAACGAGTTCTGTTTGAAATTTTCCCTGCCTTCACGGAGTCCCAGTGGGAGTTTTGCTCTTGACTTCAATGAGCAAGGATTTACCCCATTTATATTAAAATATAACTAGTATCTGCATGTTTTCCAGCCTCCCAGCGTGCCCAGTTGTACTGCGGTGATGGCAGTGGAAGTAATGTCCGGATCTAGTCGGGTCTGAAAATCTCAGTAAAGTACCGAGTTAGCTCCCACTTGAAGTTACAGCAAGTAGGTGAGGAGCAGGAGAGCTGGCATTGGGTGCAACCCAGTTCTCATCAGGGCCCTCCTAGCACCATGATTTAGGGGGAAGGGATGGTTAAAGGAATAGCAAGAAAAGGCTTGTATAGGCAGGAATGTTTTATTTGAATTGTGCATCTTCTCATGTATTAACAACTTAATTCTGTTGAGTGCCCACAACTCCCACAGAGTTTGAACTGAAATGCAGTTCTTGCAGGATTGGGACCTTTGGAAAACTAGGGAATGCTTTGGGAAGCTAAGATGCTAGTTTAGGAGGTTGTTTTAAATTAAAGAATTTTTGTTCCTGCATTGATTTTCATGGCCAAAATTCAGTGTGAATCCCCTGCTGAGAAAACATGAAAGGCCAGGAACCCTCACAGGGCTCAAATCGGAGCAGCGGCAACAGTGGCATAATAAAAATAGGATACTTTTAGCAATATAAATTTGTTTTAATATTTTTAATCTTCATCAACTATTTGGACAAAAGTTCAGTTAGAATGCCATGAAAGACACAAGAAGAACAAAAGTACTCTGGACGTTTTACTGGAAAAAGCAATAGTACTGGAAATGCAGCTAACGTGCTTCCTTAACTTCAAATGTAAGTCCACAATTTAAAATGAAGAGAGGAATTCCCAAATAGGTGGGTATTACCTACAGCGTGTGAACTTCTGTGCAGTTACCTGGGCTTCGGCATATTTCACTGAAAGGATATTTAGCTCCTACTGCTAAGGAGTTCAGTGTTTTGAGGGTTCATGTTATATTGTAGAATTATTTGGTGACTATTATTAAAAATATGCAAGTCAGCCAGACTCAGCCTTCTCCCTCTCCCCAGGTGATTACTGCTTGTTAGGAATGGGGGTGGCAGAACTGGGAACGGATGCCTCTCCCCTTGTGCCGGGCATCCGCAGACCCGCTGTGGTCACGGGCTCTGTTCTGGTCACGGTTACTGCAGAGCAGCTCGGCCAGGCCAGATGAAGGCACACAGAAAAGTTAAGCATCAGAAAATAATGGGAAGCTGTTTGTCCCTGTCCTTGTTAGGAAGGATGAACAAGCTGTGTCAGTGGCACGTAGGGCACTTTTAATGGCAAAATGCAAGTTCTACCTGTATTTGAAGGTTACGGTTTTTTCTTCCTTAGCACAGCAAATGCGTTTTGTGGCTGAAGTCTTAAAAAAATGTGGCGGGATGCTGAAGTGTGTAGCAAACGAGTGCCAGTCTGTCTGCGTGTGTCTACTGATCCTGCCTATAAATGTGCTGATCCGTCGAATGCCAGGAAAGGATTTGCAATACAGCAATTAACATACTAGAAACTGTCCCTTTAGTGAAGTCTTTTTCTAGCTGTGAAAATAACACACTAAAATGTACACAGACTACTTTAATAGGGCAAAATAAAATCATTAGGCTGACAGAGGGCTGGATCCTGCCACCGTTAACATGGGTAAGCGGCACTTGGCTCCTGAGCTGGTGACTTCCCGCAGGATGAGCGGCAGCAGCAGGGCCCCAGGGAACAAACGCGCTGCTGATAGATTTGGGATGAGTGGCCAGTGCTGATGGGCCTAATCCCAGTAACCCAGTGAGGTGAAGGGCTTAGGGTTAATACCCTTGTAAACCTGGTGGGAATGAAAAGCCTGGCAAGGAAAGCTCATGGGACCCTAAATTCCCTTAGTCACTGGCCTGCTTCTTGTAATTGTTTGACCACACCTCCTCCCCTAAGACCCGGTGGGATGCTTGACTGCATGGATGCAGGACCAGGGTGGCTTTTGGCTACGAGAGAACCTTTTAATGCAGGAGAAGACACAGGCTCTTCTACCTGGGATTGGTGTTTCCAGTTCCTTGTCTTAACTGCTGATTTATAGGCAATACTGACTCTACAAATTAAAAAATAAGTGTCATATATCAAAATCAAAAAATGCATATATATTTCCGTGAAATTATCTGTCAAAGTCACCCACCAGGGTGTCTTTAAGTGTGGACATAGGCTGTTAGGAGCAGGTGGAAGAGAAAGATCTCTTATCCTTACCATGAGTGCTTTATGGTATTTCAAAAAATAAAAGGTAATTTCCATGTCAGTGGATTTTATGACCTGTTTCTTCAGTGGACTTTAATTGATAGTAACAGAGAACTGAAAACATAGTAGTCCATGCCTTTGTTTTAACTACAAAATCCATTACATATCTAATTTTGCTTTTTAGTGGTGGAATAAAAATAAGAAAAAAAATCCTTCTAGAACTTCCTAAGAATGATTCTGCATGGTGGATGATAGTGTCCTTTCTGGATTATTGACTTTTAAAAATACATGTTGATACTATATAGACTAGCTCTGATCTATTGCAAAAATAGATTCTCTAGCCTGAATAGCAAAATATGAGGTATTAAATCTAGGTAATAGATCCTGCAGTTCCTTCAGGTGCTTAATAGTTAATGAGTGTAATATCCTTCAAAAGCACTGCAAAGTGAGAATATGGCTCAAAAAACTCTTGTGGTATTCCAGGATCAGTGTTGGAAGGCAGGAACAGAAGGTTACAGGAACTGGAGATGGATAAACCTGTTACCCTGTGGGTTACCTCCTCCACCCCTCTGCTGAGTTTGGATGGTACTACTCGATGCTTTTGTTGGAAGTCGAGAGAGGGGTGTTGGGGTTACGGCTTTAGTATCTCCGTTTGGCTCTCACAGGTCATTCCTGTACTTGAGTCTCTGCAGTTGCTCACTTGTGCCATCAGGATCGAAGGGTCTGGGGCCAGGCGGTGCCTGTACGGGGCCGGGCGGTGCCTTGTAGGACATTGGCACCTGAGACTGCCCTGCTGAAACATGGGTGCTCACCCTGGTCGTG
>NW_010233516.1:19761-20731 GCF_000690775.1 Eurypyga helias
GTGGGGGTGGCTCACGCACGTGGGGAGCAGTGACCTGCCTAACTGATGCTCACACTTCGTTTGGAACTGGAAGCTGGTACCTGATCTGGGCTTACTTATGCCAGAAACGCGCTCTGGGGCACCTCTCTCTGTCTTCAGACGCATGAACTGGTCCCAAAGTACACGTGGCTGCTTGGATTTCATAGTGTGCAGAGCAGCAGTTTATACCCCTAATTTAAGACTCGGGCTCCCCCTTCCACTTCTTCCCATCACTGTGCAAATAAAAGGTTTAAAACATGCTTAAAACAAAATTCACCCCAGCTGAAACACCCTCCAAGGCCAGTGTAGGCCCGAAGCAGTCTGAGGTGGTCAAGGTGTTATCTTTGGTTGAAATGGAAACTGTGGCAGAGTGGTAAGGGTGAAGCCCACACAGCTTGCCCCGTGCTGCAGCCGGGTCGTGTTGCGCTGTAGATAGTGCCTCTGCGAGCCCTTTCCCCGTCATTGGAGAAGGGCTTAAAGGTAGCAGGGAGTGAAGGTACGGTATAACCCTATAGCAGGGCTTTGTTTACGGACTTTCACGCTAATTAGAGCTGAAGTTTGAAATTGAGGCAGATCAGAAAACCTGCTGCAGCCGGACGCAACCTTTAGCCACGTTCCTTGCCGTACAGGGCGTGAGGGAGCATGTGTCCTGGCAGAGACCGTGTTTTAATGTCTCTCCCTCATAACTACCATCAGGCCAGAAGGCAGAAGACACCCCGTTTGCTGCTCTGCTGGATTATCCCTGTCCTTCTCTGGGCAGCCCTGCCTGCTTTTCGGATGGGTTAGGTGTTTTAACCTACCTCCCTGTGGAAAGTGGCTGCAGGTGCTTTCTCCGTTATACTTTGCTTTGCTGGAAACCTGTGCACAGCCTGTTTTACAGTAGAACTAATGGAAATGCTAAAAAACACTACTCTAAAGATCCGACAGCACTGCCCACCCCATGCTGCTGCGG
>NW_010233517.1:0-8028 GCF_000690775.1 Eurypyga helias
CGCGGTTCCCGCCTCAGCCCGGCCGTTCTCCTGCAGGGGTCTGTCCGTTCGACCTGAACCTGCCCACCTCCCCTCTGCCTTCGTCCTCTCTCCCTGCACGTCCCCCATGTCCTGCCACGCCGTATTTTAATTGCTACGAAGCGCGGTGAGGAGGTGAAGCGATGGCTTCGACGCCTGGTTCGCTGTGGCTGTTTCACCCAGGTGCTGTCTTCCACAAGGCATGCGCCAGAGTGGGCCAACATGAGGGGAAAAAAAAGGTAAAAGCCATTATTTCCATTATTTTAAGGGATTTATTTTAAGAAATATTGTACTGTGGTACACAGCACTTTGAAAGGCCTCCTCAAAGAGGTAAGTGCCCCTGTGGATTCATTTACCAGGAAGTGGGCTGACTACCAGCTGTCCCTGAGCTCTGTTTCTTTCCAGTTTACGGAGATCCCCCCCTAAAGAGTGCGGGTGCACCTCAGCTGCTGGTTTGAGGGCAGTCCTCAAACTCTGCACACACTCAGCTTGGCTGGAGTCCTTTTTCCACCGTTTAAAAAACGTCTGCACTCAGTTCAGTCATCACATTTGGGATGAGGCTGGACCTTAGGTCCATGAATAGATAGGAACTTTGCACAGTGATGAGCTCCTGGACTCTGCACATCTGAGGATTTTCATCCTCAGAACCCTTGCGCAGGTGCCAGCTAGCGAGACAGCTAATGTTTAAGACATAATTCTGTAGTTATGTTGTGTCCATGTCCACATATAGTATGGGCAGCCTGTTCTCCATAGCCAGTGCAAGAGCTCAGCAGGACGCAGCTCTCGCACCACACTACTTGCTGATGCAGACAAAATCTAAGTCTAGGATGAATTTCAGGCACTGGACTTTGATTGATCTCATCTGCAGAGCCCACTGCACTAGGAATTCTTAGCACAAGATGGGTCATGTGGAAAGGAAAGTGTTGGTTGCAAAGACCAATACACCAGACACAGCAGTAGCATGCTTCAAAATTTTGTAAGAGACAAAAAACCTCCAAATGTCCAGATTAAAAAAAAATATATCCAGTAATATCCAATATTAGTACTGTCTCCTGCTTTATACTATCCTACTCAATCTGGCCCTATTGTGCAAAGGCCCTACTTTTAATGATATTCTGAGTGGGGTACTCTGCCACATTGTCAAATCAAACCCAGATGCCTGCCAAGTTCCCCTCAGCATGCTGGCAGTTGTTGTACATGCCATTCTGGAATAGCCAGCTCTCTCCTATAATCTATAGGGAACCTAGGTTTGGAAATGAGCAGAGTGGAAGGTTGTACTTCTACCCAGCAGTCTACTTTCCCTCCTCATTCTACACCTGAAGAGGCATAATGTGCCGGTGTTAGCTACTCTACCACTACTCATTGATGGAAGCTGAAATCAATGCAGTATTTAAGTGGGCTGCTGAATGAACACATCTTCTGGTATTCCTAAAAAAATTAATATTGCCAGAGCACCTTTGGGGATAGGAACTTGGAAGAGCTCCTGGATCAGCTAATTTTTGTTTGAAGCACTTGGAAATTAAGTTAATGAAGCACGATGGGACTAGGCACTGAGCAAAAGTGTATCTTATCTCTCGATTAATATTCTAGAGGGATTTAATCAATCCCAGTGTCTTATGGCCACACTTATTCAAGTAAAATACGATGGAAAGGAACGGTGAGGAAACAGATAAGAATATTGTCAAAAGTTATGTGCTGTTCAGTACTCTGAAACTAATTGACCTGTCCACACCACTTAGAAGCTTTGAATTACTGCTTTGAGACATTTTATATATAGTCTTCCAGTGTGCCTGCAGCTTGGACAGGACATTTTGACCCTTAAATACAAAGTAGTTGCAGCCAAAGGGCATAGGAAAACTGTATTCAAGAAGAAATTACAGCTATGGTAAATGCACAGAATGCTATGCTTGTTCCTATACTGAATTGTATAGGTCACTTTGCAGGCAAAGCTGTTACACTAAACAAAAAATGCTCAATAAACCAAAAGTAAGAAAAGTTAATGCTTCTTCTCTCTCTATGCTTTGGGGGAAAATCTGCTAATCACAATATTTTAGGTTGTTTTTCTTATCTCTGGGCTGTGAGCAATGTCTGATTTATTATTTTTTTTCAATTCATTCACCTGAAGAAACAAACTCACTATTTTTGAGATTAAAATCTTAGGCAATGTTTTGGTTGGGATTATGCTTTTACATTTCAATTTTCATGACACAGTTTTCCTAAAGACCAACTGAAGCCAAGTTAATGTGACTATGTTAGGTTCTGTACTTGCAAGGTGTTGAGGAAGCTAATTGTATGTTAAGGTGCTGTTCAAACACAGGTACAATAAGATCAACTTCTGTGCTACTCGATTTTGATATATCTGCAGGATTACTACTTTGTTCTTTGCTAGACCTTCATAATCAGAAAATGTTGTCACATTAATTTACTGCAAATGTGTACTCTTACTATATTTACTTACACATATTCGTGGGGACAGTTGTTGATGAACCTACTAAACACATGCTATGTGTTTACTTAGGTTTGGGGTTCAGGAAAAGGTGGGGAAAGCTGTCTCTGTGGCAGTTTTTGCAGTAGCCTTTAATTTCTCTGAGTCACAAAGCTAGTTTGACAGATTATTAGGACAGGAGCTTCCAAACTCTTTTGGTTAGAGCCTAGATTCTATGATTCTATGATAATGGTTTGGGTTTGAAGGGACCTTAAAAACCTAGTTCCATGCCCCTGCCATGGGCAGGGACCCCTTCCACTAGACCAGGTTGCTCAAAGCCTCATCCAGCCTGGCCTTGAACACTTCCAGGAATGAGGCATCCACAGCTTCTCTTGACAACCTGTTCCAGTGCCTCACCACCCGCTCTGTGAAGAACTTGTTCCTGATATCTAATCTAAAACTACCCTCTGTCAGTTTAAACCCGTTACCCCTTGTCCTGTCTCTACAGGCCCTTGTCAAAAGTGTCCCCCCCACCAGCTTTCTTGTTGGCCCCTTCAGGTACTGGAAGGTGCTGTATGGCTAAGGCAAAGAAGGTGAAACCAGTTATGTCACTTACTGGAGAAACAGCCAGTTTAGTGTGGACATAACAGTACTGTGGTGTCTGAGGACAGCTTTTATAGCTTCTCAAATAAAGGTGTGTTTGCTTATAGCTGCCAGGCTTTATTACAGTGTTAACTGTGAAAGAGTGGATGCTCTTTGGGTGGATGCTCAAATGCATGGAGTTTGCTGTGGAATTGGTGACAGGCTGATGTGAGCCTATATGTCAGGGTTTGAAGGAAGGCAAGCAAGGGGACATCATGTGGGTCACCTGCTACTGACTGCTCCTCAAATTGAGAAAATGGATGAAGTCTTCTTTAAATAACTGGAAGAAGTCTTATGATTACAGGTCCTTCAGCATGGCAGTGGGTTAGCACTAGAACAGGCTGCCCGAAGTTGTGGCATACAAATTCTCAAAGCTTTTCAAGACACTTGAACAAAGCCCTGTGTCTCAGACATTAGCTGTGTTTTGAGCAGGAGTTGGTCTGAATTGACCTCTTGGGGTCCCTTCTAACATTTTTCCATGACTGTGATTTTAATGGAGAGCGTCTTGCGGATTAATATGATGTCTGCTTTTTAAATATGAAAGTCAGTGTTTCTCTGTTAAAAATTTGCGATACAGATAGTGAAATGAAAAGACTTGCCTAGTTCCCAAGGGTTCTGTAGGATTAAATCATTTATTTTGAAAAAAATTAAAGAAATTCATGAGTTTCAAGTCTCTATTATTCTACAGAATCACTAACTAATTAAATTTGAAGTATTTCTGATAGAAGTTATTGTTACATGCTTCATGAGTGAATTAAATGAGATGTATTGTTGTAAAGTAGAAGAGAGAAGAGCAGGAAATGAAACCTAGAAGACTTTTCACCTAGAAAACTTTTCTTGCACTTTATTCTAGCTTCATATTTTCAAACTATTTAAAATAGCAGCTTCACACTTTTTACACATATAGTATAAGGCTTGCAAATAAGTAGTTTTACAACTCGTGTTTTACTTTCCCTTTATATATATTATTTTTGTATTTGCAAGAAAAAATGCGTAGGTAGAACTTTCTCAGGGGCCTAGAAATCATGTTTCTTTCCATTTTCACATCATTGCAGCTCTTCTGAAACATCCCCTTCTGCAAGGTGCCACATATGCCTAGGTACTAGCAACAAAACTTGAGGTTTCTTAATGCCTTTCTGCCTATAGGTCTCTGTGGGAAGCAGTCAGAATGCTGCCTCTGCACCTACATCAAGCACTGAGCAATGGTAAAAGTCAATGTAAACAGCACCTTCCCAATTTTAGTTTTTGGTAGCCAAGTTTATTAGCTTTTTGTGTTGGATTTGTGCCTTGTCCCTGTGCTGTGCCCTTAGAGACCTGTGGAGTATTTTCATTGCTGGGATAACATCCTTTCTGCTGAGGCCTGGTGACTATCAAAAAATGCAGCAGTGGCAGGGCTGCTTTCCTACTGCAATAGCTTACTGATTTTGTCCTCCTTCTCTCTTCTGGGTTCCTTTTGCATCCTCTTTCCTCCTGTCCCAGATCTTAAAATTCTGCAATCCATTCTTATGCTCTAGTGTAAATGGTAATTAGTAAAGTAGCTTTAGCTGCTACAGAAGCCACAGGATATCCATCTGTCTGCAGAAGGAAGTCTGGTTATTCAAATAGTACAGCATTTTGAGGTAGTACATTGTAAAAGAAGGAAAAATTCTGTGAATTAGTGTAAAGGCGTCTAAGGATCTGTCCTACACAGGGAAAGACCTGAGGTAATCCTGAATTATAACAGAGGGAGTTACAGAAACAGGATAAGGCTAAAGATGCAGGATAGATGCAGGATAAAGTGAAGTAAAAATGCCTGCACTGATTTAACAACTTGCCATACTGAATGAGAGAGCTTTTCCTGTTTACTCCTACTGTTAGCTTTACCAGTCAGTCCTCTCTAAATTGTGATGCTCACTGGACTGCTCACAAAATTATTAGCTAGGCTATATCAGTATGGCTCAAAAGTATGTACTTGTCTCAACTTCAGTTTGATGCTGGATTATGGTGTTGAATTGGCCCGTGGAGGAGTCAGACAAGGTGCAGACATGGCAAAAGGTGATCCATGGAGTATCTGCCCCTTTTGTAGCAGCAGAATGTTAAATCAGCTCAAGCTGCCCTATGTTAATGTCACCATGAGAACATAAAAGGCCTGTTATTACTGCAGAATTAACTCCACCACGTCTGAACTGCCTTGAATCATTCTATGGATTGAGAACAAGTTTTTACAGAAAGGCAATTTATTCTGTGCCTGTTTTCAGCTTTTGCTTTCCCAGAGCATTGATCTTTCACATACAGCAAGCACAGATTCTTCCGGTGGTTCTCCTAGCAAAGACTGAGATGCTGTTGTGGAAAACAAGGAGAACGGAGGAGAATTAATGATTGCATACCTGGAAATCTTCTCAGGTCACAGCATATTTGACAGCAAAATATGTGCCTTTCTGCTCTGAGAAATCAATAAATTGCAATTTAGGCATGTTGCAACTGCCTTAAGATGAGCATGCTGACTGCTCTTGCTTCCCTCATAGCTGCACTGGTGTGCTCCAAAGCCTACTAATCTCTTAGTTTTTGCATGCTACAGGAGCACAGTTTTGGGTTTTGTGGGGGTTTTTTTGTTTTTTTTTCTTCTGTGCTCACCCACACAGACTTAAAATGCATTGCCTGTTAAATACCCCTCTTCAGTGATGGTGAGTCACAGTTAGCCAGTATGTATTCTTTGAATTTTACAGAATAGTGATTATCACTGTTATATGTGTTTTGGCAATTTTGTCTGCTCCTGACTGTTTATTCTTTAAGATCTTCCATTGCAGCTGGAAGAGATTAAGTATGTGTAGTCAGAAGCAGGGATCCATTTCAGTTTGGTTGGTGAACAAGACATAGCGGCTTTAAATTTTAAAAAACAAGTTAAAAATAGGCACTGCTGTTATGGACATTTGTATTTGTTCTATGATTGCATCGTAATGCAAAGTATGAAGCTTATTTTTTAATAGTTTCCTGTTGTGAATTTCATTTTCTCAGAAATGAGAGGCTAATAATTCTCAGTGGGGCTTTTTGTGGTCAGATGTAAGAACTAAATATTTGTTCCAGGAGTTTACAATGCCTGTTTCATTTTTTATCCTATTCAGGTTAATTCTGTGGTTGGAGATTTCATACTCCTTTATTTCTTTTCATTTCTTTTCTTATACATGGAAATTAGATACTTGGCCTTAGATAGCACCATTTCCCTTAGGTATTTTGAAGCACTTTATGCAGGGTACTTCTTTTAATCCTCACTGACTCCGAAGTACAGTCTTCCTGACTTGCCTGAGGTCACTGTAGTGGATGGGAAGGTCTCTGATTTCTCAGCCCTGTGTCCTGAGCACAAGATTACAGTAACTTCCCTGAATCCAAAGCCTGTACTATTCCATAAATCCACACTTGACTTTCAGATGATGAGCTAACTAGTTCTAGGTCTCTGCAACTGCTGTTACTGCAAAGGCAAGTTGTTTTGACTAGGACAGGTATGCACTGTGTGCATGTAGAAAAAAAAATGCTACCAGGGAAAGTTCCACTTACGGTATCATGATTTCTGCTGTCAGTAGAGATTGGGGTGGTTTTTCCCCATTGGTTTGCATATTGCAAGCATTGTCTTTCCTTGAAAAAATATCCCAGCGACTCACGTGAACTGTACCACCAACAGACACCTAAACACTTTGCTGATTTTCAGTGTATCATACAAATCTGTAGTGTTGGCCTGAACCACAGCAGCCTTACACTGTAGTCTCCTTAAAAAGCAGCTGCACTGGTGTGAAATTGGAATGATTAACAAGTAAATCAGACTCCTGAACTTTGTGTGATCACCATGTGAAGGACAAATTGAAGTACACTCAACCTCCTGATAAAAAAAAAGCAATTGAGAGAGCAATAAAAGAGTATGCAGCTGTAGGAAAAAATATGAGCAAAGGACAGAGTTCAGATTAAAGACAGAAGCTGAAGAAAGGCGAAGCAAGAAATAAACAGCTCTTTAAAATAACCCTTGTGAAAGTCCTGCTGTGTAAAGGGAAAAATGCTTTCTCCTGCCCTGACCTCTAAAGAGAAGTCATCAGTTCTCTGAAACTCTGTGTGAAAAGGAAGTGCTAACATCTGTTTCCCCATGTTCAGTCAGTGAATTTGATATTGTTTGAGGAAAGAAATTCACTTCAAGAATTCAGTCACGTTGGCTATTCTACCCTGCAGTGTGAGGAAAGCCCTCTTCTGCTGAGCCTTTTCATGCTGAAAATGCATCATCCTAGCAGAGCTTGAAAGAAGCACTAAACTAAATTGATTGAAATGAGAGTCTGGCAGATTGCAGGGTGAATGAAATTGGATCTGGGGGGGTCCACTTCTTCCCTCAGTCATTGCAAGATTAATTGCTTCAGTTGTAAGCACCTTTCCTTATTCTCTTGTTAAGAGATATCTTAATAATACCAACACCGCTGTGGTTCAGTTAAAATTACCATCTGCCTCTCAACCTTCAAGTATGAGGTCAACGAAATTAGTGACTCTCAGGAGACCTGCCATGTCTATTTTCTTTTACTTTGTATGTCAGTGTCAGGCATGAGAAAGCAGGTCCCATTCAGATCTTAGTCTTTCATTACTGAATATCATTATCACAAAAAAAAAAAGATCTTCTCACACATGCTTCGACTGCTATGTGAGAAGTGCAAACCAAACGCATTTCCTGCACCTCCATAGTGGAAGACTGAAGCAAAAGTCTGTATGGCAGTAGGTATGCATGGGGATCAGTATCAGATCCTGCCTGAATCTTACTGAATGCTGTGTTACAGCATTCAACTCACAGGTTCTTGCCCTTCTGTGGCTGCTCATGGTCAGTGAAATTGATGTAGACTTCAGGTTTTATTGCTCAAAGACTACTAAAACAAACCCATTGATGATAACTTACAGGATCTTTCATGGATGCTAAGAAGGATAGAATCATAGAATCATAG